>NC_086451.1:157445432-157745432 GCF_028390025.1 Pseudophryne corroboree | reverse complement strand
CCCTTATACGGACACAGATGCTAATTCCTGTGTCGACCATAATGCTTCCTGATGAAATCCCCCCCAAAAAAGAGGAGCATTTAGTACATGATTAGTACATAATAAGGACGTAATAACGTCACTGTGGACCCTGCTGTTCCGAACAAAGGGGTCTATGTGTGTATATATATATATATATATATATATATATATGTATATATATATTTGTATGTGTATATATATGTATATGTATTTAACTATTTATATATATATAAATTTATAATACTGCTGAAGTAACATTCTTCATTCTCATGCTGAACGCTCTGTTTGAGTAGGTCTAGGTCAGCCCTGACAAGATGATTTCAAATCCTCAAGAGGATTCCGATTGTTTATTCTTTTCCCGCCGCGGATAGAATAAAGTGGGTGTCACCCCCTGTTCTGCACGGGGCCCTGTCACAAAGCCAGCGGATCATATGTAGGAAGCTACGTTATGTTCTAGTTATGTGTCCACGCGTACGTCAGTTAGACCTGCCATTACATGCGCATGGGTAGTAGTAGTATTCAAAAATGGTCGGTTGCCTGGTCATCCGTTATAGATACCCTGGGAAGAGATGGGATACTCCTTACGTTGGGTCATATCAAGGATGCGGCAGCATGCTTTCGTGTGACTCCAAGGGATAGAGGACTCTTGGGTTCGCGGGCCGATTCCATGGTGGTCTCGCTTAGGAGGGCGTTTTGGATTCACCAATGGAATGCTGAGGCTGACTCTGAGAAGATATGGAGTCTCTTCCCGATGAAGGTGAAAAGCCTGGTGACGGCCTAGATAATTTGATCTCGGCAGATGCCGCTGGTAAGTCTACCTTCTGGGCCTATGTTCCCTCACAACGGATGATGACGCATAATTGTCGGATGCAGTCATGTCGGCCCAATATATACGTGTTCCCCTTTTTTCTTTGCAGGTAGAGGAAGGAGAAAAGGGAAGAGGTCAGCAGCCTCTTCAAGGTCACAGGAGCAGAAATCATCCTCTGTTTCTGTCAGATCCACCGCATGATGCTGGGACTCTCTTGTGGGAGCCCACACCGGTGGGGTCACGTCTAAAACTTTTCAGTCGGTCCTGGAACGGACTTGGACCCGTGGGTTTTTACGAATAGTGTCCCAAGGGTGCATACTGGAGTTTCCAGGCGTTTTCCCTCACTAATTCTTCATTATTACCGATTCTCCTTCGGACGGGGAGGCAGTATGCAACGCAACACAAGAGTTGTGTCAGGATCAGGTCATGGTCCTGGTGTACCCTGTCACAATAGGGAGTAGGCTAGGTCAGACCAATCCTAAAGCTGACATCCCTTAATTTCTATTTAAAGAAATTCAAATCCAAGATGGAATCTCTCAGGGCAGTGAGATACAATCTGAAAAAAGAATAAAAGAGGTCTAATTACATTTTCCTCCGCATTAGATTTACCTGAGGTTTGCTATTCAGGATGGTCATTACCAATTTCACCAGGGTGATGGCGGTAATGATGGTTCCCCTTCTCTAGTACGGAGTCACATTTATCCCGTACTGGGACGGTCTCCTGACAAAGGCGAGATCAAGAAACCAGTTGGTGCAAAACGTTGCACTCTCCCTGACAGTTCTTCAACAACAGGGTTGGCTCCTGAACTTGCAAGAATCACTGATGGCCCATCGACGCGGTTGTCGGTTTTGGGAATAATACTAGATACTACAGAGTTTTTTCTTCCAGTGGAAAAGGCTCTGGAGATCCAGAGTCTGGTCATACAAATTCCAAGACCAGCTGGAGTGTCAATCCATCAATACATTAGAAAAGATGGTTGCGGCCTTCAAGGCCATTCAGTTGGCAGGTTCCTTGCCAAGGTGTTCTAGTGGGTCCTGTTGGACGAGGGGTCCGGTTCCCACCTACACATGCACTGGAAGATAATCCTGTTGTCAAAAGCCAGGATTTCGCTCCTGTTGTTGGCTCCACACCTCGCACTTACTAGAGGGACGAAGGTTTGGGATTCAGGACTGGGTCCTGGTAACCATGGATGCAAGTCTCCGAGGCTGGGGAGCTGTCACTCAAGAGAAAAGCTTCCAAGAAAAATGCTAAAGTCGGGTAGCCTGCCTTCACATGAATATGCTGGAATTGAGAGCCATTTACAACGGCCTTCAACAGGCGGTACATCTTCTTCAAGATCACCCCGTGCAAATCCAGTTGGATAAGGTAACAGCAAGGCGGAACAAAAAGCAGAGCGGAAATGGCAGAGGTGACGAAGATCCTCCTCTGGGCAGAAAAATATGTAAGGGCTCCGTCATCAATTTTTGCTTCCTCAGCAGACACGATCTACGTCCGGGAGAGTGGGACCTCCACCAAGAAGTCTTTGCAGAGGTGACAAGTCTTTGGCGAGTCCCTCCAGTAGACAGGATGACTTCTCGTCTCAACGAGAAGCTTCAGAAAAATTGTTCCAGGTCAAGAGACTCTCAGCAATAGCAGTAGATGCTCTGGTGACCCAGTGGCTATTCCGGTAAGTGTATTACTTCCACTTCCACTGATCCCAAAAGTTCTCGGGATAATAATAAGAACAACGGTTAGGGCAATTTTCACTGCCCCAGACTGGCCAAGGGGGGCTTGTTGCCCAGATCTTCAGGAGTTGCTCATTAAAAGATCCTGTGCCTTTTCCTCTTCGCGAGGACCTACTACGGTAGGTACCGTGCGTGTACCTAGACTTGCCGTGGCTACATTTGATGGCATGACTGTTGAGCGTTGAATCCTACCCCGAAAGGGTATTCCCAAGGAATTCACCCCCACTCTTATTCAGGCCAGGAAAGGAGTAATGTCTAAACATTACCACCGTTTTTGGAGAAAATATGTGTCTTGGTGTGAATCCAAGAACGTTTCAACGGAGGTGTTTCAGTTAGGGCGTTTTTCTTCGTTTCCTACAGGATGGGGCAAATGCAGACTGCAGTTGGACTCCATTATGGTCCAGTTTTCAGCATTGGCAATTTTCTTTCTGAAACCATTAGCTTCCCTTCCAGAAGTTCAGTTTTGCGTGAAAGACGTGTTGCGCGTCCATCCTTCATTTGTGCCTCCAGGGGCACCTTGGGATCGTAATGTGGTGTTGCAGTACCTTCAATCACATTGTTTTAAACCTTTCCGGAAGGTGGAGTTGAAATTCCTCACTTGGAAAGTGGTCATCCTATTGGCCTTGGCATCTGCAAGACGGTTGTCTGAGTTAGCAGCCTTGTCTCTCAAGAGACATTATTTGATCTTCCAGGAAGATAGAGCTGATTTGAGGACACGTCAGCAATTTCTACCGAAGGTGGTTTCTTCTTTCCACATCAACCAACCTATTGTGGTGCCTGTGGCTTCTGACGCCTTTGCTCAGTCAAAATCTCTGGATGTAGTCAGAACTTTGAAGATTTATGTCGCCAGAACGGCTCAGATTAGGAAAACAGCGGCTCTGTTTGTCCTGTATGCTCCCAACAAGGTTGGGTGTCCTGCTTCCAAGCAGATCATTGCATGCTGTTCTGGAACACCATACAGCACGCTCATTCCACGGCTGGATTGCCGTTACCGGTATCAGTGAAAGCCCATTCTACTAGAAAGGTGGGGTCATCCTGGGCGACTGTCCGCGGGGTCTCGGCATTGCAACTTTGCCAAGCAGCTACTTGGTCGGGGTTAAACACATTTGCAAAGTTCTACAAGTTTGACACCTTGGCCGATAAAGACCTTAAATTTGGTCAGTCGGTGCTGCAGAGTCATCCGCACTCTCCCGCCCATTCTAGAGCTTTGGTATAACCCCATGGTTCTATGGTGACCCCAGCATCCTCTAGGACATATGAGAAAATAGGATTTTAATACCTACTGGTAAATCCTTTTCTCTTAGTCTGTAGAGGATGCTGTGCGCCCGTCCCAGTGCATACTGTATCTGCAGTTATTAGTTGTGGTTACACACATTACAGTTTTGGTCAGCATAGTGCTGAAAATTCTTCATGCCGTTGGCTTGTGTTCTATTGAATGCCACATTCTGCGGCATGCTTAAAGTGTGAGCTGGTAAGATGCTCACCGTGGGTTAACAATAAATCCTTTTCCTCTAAATGTCCGTCTCACTGGGCACAGTTTCCTTAAACTGGAGTCTGGAGGAGGGGCATAGAGGGAGGAGCCAGTTCACACCCTTTGAAAGTCTTAAAGTGCCCATGTCTCCTGCGAATCCCGTCTATACCCCATGGTTCTTGAACTGACCCCAGCATCCTCTACGGACTAAGAGAAAATAATTTACCAGTAGGTATTAAAATCCTAATATATAAATGACCGGCACTCAGTTTATACCGCCAACTGCCCCAGTGCCTTCCCTGGCTGCAGGCCGCAAAATCTTGTACAAACTGGGTGGCACTCCTAGGGGACTTATCAAACTAGAAAAAATGACAGAGACTGAGCTCCGGAGTCATTTTTACTAGTTTGATAAGTCCCCCAGGAGTGCCACCCAGTGTGTACAAGATATATAAATATATATATATATATCTTTGTGGAGACGGGTGGCACTCAAAGGGACTAAGTCAACGAAAATAATCACAGAGACAGCGCTCCAAAATGCGGTAACGTTTCAGTTGTATTACAACTTTTGTCAGACCCAACATACATTTAAAGGTTACAGACATTTATACCTTACCAACCACCTCGTGCAGCGTCCACTCCAGCCCGGTGCGCTGGCGGGGATTGATGACGTCATCACCCATCATCTGTGCGACGCGCTCCCACCCCTAGCTGCGTCTCGGTTACCTGGGGAACATGTAAATACAACAATAGTGCAGCATGTAAAATCCAATTGGTCTGATCAAACACAGCACTTTACAATTGTATATACAAACGGAATAAAAAAACATGACAAACAGTAGACTTCCACTTATCTTAGTGTAGACATGGCCCCGCAGGTAATCATATCAATTCTGAATTACATGCCTAAGTAAAACAATTTAAGGCGATCTGCTCATTCAAGCCACCTGGAGCTAAAGTGTTGAGACGGTGAATCCACCTAGTCTCACGTTGTAACAATAATTTATCCCTATTGCCACCTTGGATGGTTTCTGGCTGTTGATCTATGATTTTATATTTGAGGCATGATCAATTGTGTTTGTACTTAACAAAATGCCATGCTACGGGTTGTGCCTGACTCTCCCCTCCCAAGGCTGCCATGATGGCTGACCTGTGCATAGCCATTCTCTCCCGGAATTGCCTCGCTGTTTTCCCTACGTAGAACAATCCACAGGGACAGCGGATAAAGTATATGATTTGAGTACTTGTACACGTCAAAACTTTATTTGAATAAACTTCCCTGAGTGAGGATGTAAGAAGCCGAGACCCACCTCCGTATAGCTGCATGCTGTGCAGCCTCTGCATCTGTAGCATCCCGGCTTCTTCATTAGAAAAGTTACCACAGGAGCTGGTTTAAAGCCCGAAAAGTCATATGTACTAATAGGAAAAAGAGAGACGGCTGCGCTAGATTTCAGAAAAATATATATAGATGACAATAGAGAGAGCCAATGTGTCAATATTCAAAAGTAACCAAATTTATTAAAACATTGTAAAATAATAAATGTGAATAAAACAATAAAACCTGCATAAATTGTTGCACAGTTAGATATCTCACAGTGTCAGCACGGTAGGGACTTATACAAAGTTGCAGCTGTGATGTATATTGCTGAAGTCCGTATTCCGTGACAAAAAATAGGAGCCATTCGTGGTGCTCAATAATGACAAGCAAAAGTGCAATATGTAGAGCTTCAGTAATGAATCACGTAAAGGGAGCCAGTGAGTCAATCAATGATAAATACCTCTCCAGTGGGTTGGTCCATTTACCGGGCGCCCCCGGTCAGGTATCCTGCGTTACCCACAAACAGCTGTGCAGCGGAGAGGAGAAAGACTGCTGTTGGAAATCGGCTGGCTTATGCAACGTGAATGGCAGCGGCTGTTGAGCGGCTGTTGAGGAGCTGGAAGCCGTCCGGAATATTGCCGTCTAGAAGTGTTGAGCTTGTATTGCATGTGAGACACCTGAGCAAGGTGTATAGGAGGCGGGTCCTAACGCGTTTCGTCACGCTCCACGTGACTTTTTCAGGTCTTTTAGATTTTTATTTCTAGTGTAACTAGGTATTAACGATTTATCTTTCAAAACTTTTAAATCCTTATCAGTGGTAACCACAGGCCAGCTATCTTTCACTTATTTCTTTACCTCCTTACTAGCTGAAGACCATCTCTGGACAAAAGGGATTTTATTCTGCATTGATTTTTTATTTTTACCTGATTTCTCTAATAGCTCCTTCCTATCAATATTGAGGACTTTTGTTTTAGTTCGCATCAGCTCATGCCAATCATCTCCCCTTGAATTAAACCTAAGGGCCATAGCATGGATCTCGGACTCAGTATTAACTAAGTTATCCAATATCCTGTGGATCCTGAGGAACTGGGAGTACGGTAAGCTGTATTTGGTAGACGGGGGGTGAAAACTTGCCGCATGCAGCAGTGTATTTCTATCTGTAGGCTTCTTATACAGATTAGTGTGGATATATCCCTCTCTCACCGAGATAACCGTATCCAAATAATTTACCTGAAGTGTACTACCGCACGCCGTAAATTTAATGTTACATCCCCTGCATTGATACTTAGTAATGCAGCATTGAATTCACCCTGTGTACCCAACCATATAAGGAACAAATCCTCTCTGTACCGAACAAAAAATATGATCTTATTGGCAATATCAGGATTTGAAAAAAAAAAAAAAAAAAAATCTTTCAATTTCGAACATAAAGCAGTTGGTAAAAGCAGGGGAGACACAGCTGCCCATGGCACACAACCTGCCGTCGAAAAGAAAATAATTCTGTATGAGAGTAAGTTTAAGCAGATTCAAAAAGAACGACAAGTCTGGCCCATCATATAACATACTTGTGGACAATAAACGTGCCTCCACACCTCTATCATGTGGGATATTGGTGTAGAGGCTCACCATGTCCAATGTGCACAACAAACAGTCAGCTGGCAATTTAAGTAACTTTGCAAGTTTGTTAATCAATGATATAGTATCCCTTAGGTAAGTTGACTGGGACTGTATCACCGGTTGAAAATAGTGGTCTAAGAACTGAAAGACTTTGTAGTATACAGATTCCCTAACTGATATAATGGGACGAGCGCATCCTTGTGTATTTTAGGAATCGTATAGAATATAGGTGCCACCGGGTGGTCCTTTACCAAAGCGTCTAATACTGCAGTAGTTATGACCCCATCATCAACCGCTTGTAACAGGATCTGTTTTAGCTCCTCATTATATTTACTCGTGGGAACTATACCCAACTGGTTGTATACTAAGGTATCATTTAACTGCCTGTACGCCTCTTTCTTATACTGCTGTAAATCCTGTACAATGATCCCCCCTCCCTTATCCGCCGGGCGGATTACAATCTGTTGATCCCTGCTCAAAGTGTAGAGTGCTTCTCTTTCTCCCTTGGTTAAATTATCGCCAGAGTGTTTCTGCTTCTTAACTGACTCCATAGTTTTAGAGTCTAACACCCTAGCAAAGCACTTCAGGGAGGCATTGTTACTTGGGGGGTCAAAGTTAGATTTTGGCCTAAGTTTAGTGGGTACATCCATCTCACTTATAGGATTCAAACGGTGAGCAAAATGATCCTGTAGTCTTAATCTCCTATTAACCTTGTACGCGTCAACCTTCCACTGGAACTCATCAAATGAAGTTACAGGAATAAAAGAAAGTCTGATAGTATTTAATTCATCAGAACGTTCGTTAACATCAGATGAACTAAGTTGTTGCTTTCTTGGATTTGGGCACTTTTCTTGTTGATCCTTTGGCCTGATTGCCCTGTCTGTCTTTTTTGGGCCCAACATGGCTCGGGTGTTCACCCCTAAAGGGGACTTCCTACCCTGAGCACCATCCACAGCTTCACTTTCACTCTGTGATGTACCCTCACCACTTGAGGTTTCTGAAAACTGGCCCCGACGGGCTCTATATCTATTATACTGTCTTGGCTGTGGTCCCCCTATGGGGTTGTTGACCCAACTGTACACCCTTACCTCCTGATAATCCTTTTGGACTGTGGTCAGTTTTTGTCTTTTAAATTTCACCAGGTCCTGTTTATACGTTTCCACCTGAATTGTCAATTTGTCCATCCACTTGTTCTCCACATCTGCCTTAAGAGTAGGAACATATTTAGCCTCAAAGGCTGCCGTCATTTCCTTAAGTAGGTTCAACTCATGGGTCAACTCCTCTATGACTAAGAGGATCAAATAGAAACTAGACTTGTTTAGAATACCGACCCATTTATGGCAGAATTCCATATTATGCCTACCAATGGTCGGGGTGTTACGGACCCTAAACCCTCGAGGGATTTGCCGATTTTTGTGGTAGTCTGATAAGGTAACTCCGTGCATATAAAAATCAACCTGTTTTTTATGTAATCGTAATAATTTAACAAACAGGAGATCATTGCTGTCTATGCCAACAGCCGTGGCCAGATCCTCCTTAAATCTGATGCTGTCTGCGTCTGCATCCGAAAACGACCAGGTCTCACATGCTGCAACATCTATCTGCTGAAATCCACTTGTGTCTGCAGTATCTCCACCACGTGACATATCCACATATATTTCCACCACAGTACGTGACAAAGTGCAAAAGGTTCTGGGCTGAAGATATAAAATAGATAATGATAATGATTCTGCGTCCAATGCTCTCACTCACAGTGTCAGCGTTGGATCCACGGACAGACAAGTTTCCAAATAACCGACACTCCGTTATCAACTGCAGCTGCCCCGGTGCCCTCCCTGCTGTATGCTGAAATATCTTTGTGGAGACGGGTGGGACTCAAACGGACTAAGTCAACGAAAATAATCACAGAGACAGCGCTCCGAAATGCGGTAACGTTTCAGTTGTATTACAACTTTCGGCAGGCCCAACATACATTTAAAGGTTACAGACATTTATGCCTTACCCACCACCTTGTGCAGCGTGGGTAAGGTATAAATGTCTGTAACCTTTAAATGTGCTGCAGCACCTATCTCTGCCCCGGCTGCTGCAGCACCTCTTTCTGCCTCGGGTGCTGCAGCACCCGTCTCTGCCCCAGGCTGCTGTTGTAGCGCCTCTCTCTGCATAAGAAGCTGCAGAGTAACATTTATAAGCGGACCTACTATGGCATAACCTCACCTATATTTTTGTTGTGCTCCTTTGGCGCGCACTGTCCCTGTTTTAAACATGAAGGGGCGCCCATAAGAAACTAGTCTAGAATGGACCCTGTCACCAATTTTGGATTTTGCAATATTTTTTATTTTCAAATGTAACATGCACCCAATTCAGTATAGGGGAGGGGGCGCCGAAACATACCCTTGCTTCGGGCACCATGGCACCTAGCTACTCCTCTGGTGGTTGCTATAACTGCAACATTGCTGCACTACTGGTTTTGAGTTGGGTCTTATGTACTTTGTAATAAGATAGAGAAAAATCAGTGATGAGTAACATTAAGGATCTTAGTGGATGGTCCTCAGAATCAGAATCCGTTTATTGCCAAGTATATCAGTACATAATACACCAAGAATTTGTTTGCGATAACCACAAGGAATTTAATAACTACACTCTATTTGCTCTAGGCAATAAAAAATAAAATAAAATAAAATAGGATAACCCAGTGTTTTTATTCTGATGGTATTCTATGGTACCAACTTAATACCACCTGATTTTTCCCCCCAGAAACTGGTTGTTTCCTGTCATGGGGGGTAATTCCAAGTTGATCGCAGCAGGAATTCTGTTAGCAATTGGGCAAAACCATGTGCACTGCAGGGGAGGCAGATATAACATGTGCAGAGAGAGTTAGATTTGGGTGTGGTGTGTTCAATCTGCAATCTAATTTGCAGTGTAAAAATAAAGCAGCCAGTATTTACCCTGCACAGAAATAAAATAACCCACCCAAATCTAACTCTCTCTGCAAATGTCATATCTGCCCCCCCTGCAGTGCACATGGTTTTACCCAACTGCTAAAAAATTTCCTGCTGCGATCAACTCAGAATTACCCCCATGGTTGTTACGTATATTTCAATATTCCTGCCTGAAACTTGTATCAATAGACTCTTAGGGCTATATTTACTAAAGTGCAGGTTTATAGAAGAGGAGATGTAGCCCATAGCAACCAATTAGATTCTACATAGTCAATTATCTAGCACCTTCTAAAAGATAATAGATAGAATCTGATCGGTTGCAATGGGCAGCATCTACATTTCTGTAAACGCACACTTTAGTAAATATACCCCTTACTTTCCATTTCAATTACTATAAAGTAGTTAGACACTTGCCTAGCCAAAAGTACCTACAGCAAGCCAGAGATGAGTATAAATGACTGCCGGTATGTTTTTTAATAGTATCGATACCTTTAGAGATCAGTGTTGTCATTTATTCAGCACAAGAAATATGAGCGATATGACATTGCAATTATAAGTGGTTGAACACTGGCTAAATGCAAAAAATTGCATCCCAGATCATACATGCTACAGTTAAGTTTATTTGCAATCATTTCACCCCCAAGAAGATGTACATCTGATGGGGATCCAGATTCTACTATGCACCTCTCTGTCAGCCAAGTAATATGAGTCAGTGTGTTGGAATGTAAACAGTGACTATGGCTCAAGGAGCATACGCCCAGTATTCATGTCTAGATTTGCTATGTGATACCTAGCCAAACAAGATTTCATCTTTATTAATCTGAGAAGAAAACGCAGCTCATTTTTACTTTATAGCGAAATTACTTTAATAGATTTTCAAAATACTATTTTTTTCTGGGACTATTCCTAATTTGAACTCATCTCTAGTTCTAATTCTGTTTTCTGCTAGCAGCATTCACTCTATATATAAATATATATATAAGCTTCAGTTGGTACAGTGTATTCATATTGAAAATGTGTAACCATCTATAATTGGTATGCGGTTAAAATACCGCCTGTCGGGTTCCCGACACCCATGGAGGGAAAATAGAACCTGTGGCAAGCGGAGGAAGCCACCATGCCCACAACGTGTCAAGCGCAGCGAGCCTGCAAGAGGCCTCAATGCGCTTGCCCCGCTGATAGCATTCTGGCGGCCGGAATGCCAATGTTGGTATAGTGGCAGTTGGCATCCCGTACGCCGGGATCCCATACCGATCCCTTATAATTATGTGGACTGTAGTCATCAAACATTTTTCTTAGATATTTTTTTAATAGAGATGGCTTGTTATCTTCATATAAAGAGAGATTACATTGAAACCTTAAATAATAATAAGTCTAATATAGGGGGTGATTCATATGAGGTATTCTAGCTCATGGTCTAATTGTCCAGTAACTATTCAATTACCTACATCAACCAGTAGCGCCGAGATGGGGAGGGGAGCAGGTTCAAATTACCTAGGCTGCTGGAGGGGTGATATCTTCAGGAAGATCGCGACACACATAGAAAGTAAAGACTCTGGCACTAGTCTTTACTCTCTAGTGTCCAGCGTAATCTTACCAAATATCACTGGGAAGATAGAGCTAGCCGGGGAGGAGGGACCGGCTTCCTGTTCAAGTAAGGTACAAAGTGGGTGCCCTCTGCAGAGCCCCCCCCCCCCCATCCCCCCTTTTTTAAGCCACGCACTTCTTTTCCGTGGCCCGGTGTGGTTCTCTACGCCCCTGCCCACAACTAGCTGACCTTCTGGGAACAATTAGACCAGGAGCTAAATTCCCACGTAAGAACTGAATCGCCCCTATAAAAGTAATGTAGCGTAATGTAAAATTCTGTGGCATTTGTGTTTAGTCTTTACTTATTACTCTGATGCATGATGTAACAGTACAAATGATTGCTATTGGTGACTAATGGATTGCCTACACATGAGTGAGTCACCTTGCATTTTAGTTTTAATTTTGTTTCCAACACTATCCTATGTTTTGGTGAAGGTTTTGTAAAAGGTAGACTACTGGGTCCGAGTAATGCTTCAATTATGCTGTGCTGGGACCGGCTAGCTGCCAGAGCCCCCCCAGCCCTGAAGAGAAGGCCCGTCACACAGGCTGTCCTGGATCCAGGCTCCAGCAGCAGCACTGCAGGGAGACGGGAGCAGTCTGGAAGAGCCCACTATCAGCTGGGGGAAAGGAGTTTTGTGTACCGGCCCCCCGCCAGGGTGAGTGCTGGTGTATACTTGCCCTGGATGACTCTCTCTCCCCTCACTCTCGGTCTCTCTTGTCCGCACAAGTCGCTCTTTCTCTCTCATCCAAACCTCTCACTCTTTCTTGTCCACACCCCTTGTTCTCTCTTGTCCACACCCCTCTCTCTCTCTCGTCTGCACCCCTTGCTTTCTATTGTCCACACCCTTTGCTCTCTCTTGTCCACACCACTCGCTCTCTCTCATCCGCACCCTTCACTCTCTCTCGTCTGCACCCCTCGCTTTCTATTGTCCACACCCTTTGCTCTCTTTTCTGCCCCCCTTGCGCTCTCTCCGCACCTCCCTCTCTCTCTCATCTGCACCACTCACTTGCTCTTTCTTGTCCGCACCTCTCTCTCTTGTCTGCAACCCCTCTCTCTCCCTTGTCCGCACCCCCTCTCTCTCATTTGTCCACACCCCTCTCACTCTCTTGTCCCACCCCTCTCTCTCTCTTGTCCACACCTTTCTCTCTCTCTTGTCCACACCCCTCTATCTCTCTTGTCCACACCCTTCTCTCTCTCTCTTGTCCTCACCCCTCTCTCTCTCTCTTGTCCACACCCCTCTCTCTCTCTTGTCCCCACTCCTCTCTCTCTTGTCCGCACTCCTCTTTCTTGTCCGCATTCCTCTCTCTCTTGTCCGCAACCTCTCTCTCTCTTTCTTGTCTGAACCCCTCTCTCTTTCTCTTGTCCACACCCTCTCTCTCTCTCTCTTGTCCGCACCCCTATCTCTCTCTCTTGTCCGCACCCCTATCTCTCTCTCTTGTCCGCAACCCTCTCTATCTCTTGTCCGCACCCCTCTCTCTCTCTTGTTTGCACCCGTCTCTCTCTTTCCCGCACCCCCTTCTTGCTCACTCTCTCATCCTGCACCCCCCCAATGTGTATAAGAGGCTGTACCTGGTGCAATGTGTATAATAGGCTTTACTTTAGCGCAATGTGTATAAGAGGCTGTACCTGGCGCAATGTGTATAAGAGGCTGTACCTGGAGCAATGTGTATAAGAGGCTGTACCTGGCACAATGTGTATAAGAAGCTTTACCTGGCACAATGTGTATAAGAGGCTTTACCTGGCATAATGTGTATAAGAGGCTTTACCTGGCACAATGTGTATAAGGAGCTTTACCTGGCACAATGTGTATAAGGAGCTTTACCTGGAACAATGTGTATAAGAGCTTTTACCTGGAGCAATGTGTATAAGAGGCTGCACCTGGCACAATGTGCTTAAAAGGGACTCTACCTGGAGTAATGTGTATAAGGGGCTCTACCTTGCATAATGTGTATAAAGGGCTCTGCTCTACTGCGGTGTAATGTATACTAGAGGCTCTAACACTGCATAATGTGTATAAGGGGTATTACTATGTGGTGTAATGTGTCTGCCGGACACTACTGTGCACTGTAATGGGAAGTAGTACTATTCTGTTGCCACACCCCTTCCCCATGAAACCCCATGATGTCCCTATATGTTTAGTTTAAAAAAAATATATATTTTTTTGGGTGATATACCCCTGTGTACTATACTATTATTTTTCTGTGACACTGCTGGTCAGACTGCAGTGTATCATACACGTAACATAAAAACATAGAATTTGACGGCAAATAAGAACCATGTAGCCCATCTAGTCTGCCCCTTTTTGTATTCTTTAGGTAATCTCAACCCTTTTTGAACCTTAATTCTTTGTAAGGCTATTCATATGTCTATCACAAGAATGTTTTAATTGCTCTACTGTCTTAGCCTCTACCACCTCTGATGGGAGGCTATTCCATTTATCCACTACCCTTTCTGTGAAGTAATTTTTCCTTAAATGTCCCCTGAACCTGCCTCCCTCCGATTTCAGTGTATGTCCTCGCGTTCTAATACTTCTCTTCCTTTGCAGAATGTTTCCCTCCTGAACTTTGTTAAGCCCCTTGGTATATTTGAAAGTTTCTATCATGTCCCCCCTTTCTCTTCTATCCTCCAAACTATACATGTTTAGATCTTTTAGCCTTTTCGGGTAAGTATTGTGATGTAGGCCATGCACCATTTTAGTTGCCCTTCCTTGTACACTCTCTAATGTATTTATGTCCTTCGGGAGATATAGGGGGGGGGGTCATTCCGAGATGATCGTAGCTGTGCTAAATTTAGCACAACTATGATCATTCACACTGACATGCGGGGGGACGCCCAGCACAGGGCTATCCGGCCCCGTATGTCAGTGCCGGCCCCCCCGCAGAAGTGCAAAGGCATCGCACAGCAGCGATGCCTTTGCACTTCAAGAGTAGCGCCCGACCAGCGCAGCTTTAGCATGCTGGCCGGGAGCTACTCATCGCTCCCCAGCCTGCAACGGCTGCATGAAACGTCACGCTGCCGCTGCGGCCCGCCCCCGTTTGGTCTGGCCAGACCTGTATTGGCCGGACCGCGCCCACAAAATGGCGGCCAAACGCCAATCAGGCAGAGGCAATCGTAGCGGCCCAACGGCCTTCGGCCGTCTGGCATGTGCCGGCGCACTGCAGCGCCGGCTCATGCGCAGTTCTGACCCGATCCCACTGCTGCGATAAACTGCAGCGTGCGATCGGGTCAGAATGACCCCCATGGTCTCCAGAACTGGACACAGTATTCCAGATGGGGTCATACCAATGACCTATACAGTGGCATTATTACTTCTTTTTTCCTGCTACTGATTCATCTCCCTATGCAACCAAGCATCTGACTTGCCTTTATCATTGCTTTGTTGCATTGCTTTCCTGCCTTTAAGTCACTTGAATAGTGACTCCTAAATCCCTTTCCTCCTCGGTAGTTTCCATTAAAGTACCCTTGATACCATATTTAGGGTAGTTTTTGAGACCCAAGTGCATGATTTTGCATTTTTTAGCATTAAACTGTAGTTGCCGCGTTCTTGACCATTTCTCAAGCCTACTTAGGTCATCAATCATTTGTTTTACCCCTCCCGGTGTGTCTACCCTGTTGCATATCTTTGTATCATCTGTAAAAAGGCATATTTTCCCTTCAATACAATTTGCAGTGTCACCAACAAAGATATTAAAGAGAACTGGTCCAAGTACAGATCCCTGGGATACTCCACTGGTAACATTTCCCTCCATAGATTGCACTCCATTTCTGACAACTGTATGTTTCCTATCCTGCAACCAGGTTCTTATCCATTTAACTATTTTATAATCCACCCCTATGGTTTCAAGTTGATTTAGCAGTCTGCGATGTGGGACAGTGTCGAATGCCTTACTAAAGTCTAGAAATGCTCCATCTACAGCTCCTCCTTGATCTATTATTTTCATCATTGAGTCAAAAAAGTCAATAAGATTTGTTTGGCATGATCTCCCACCAGTAAATCCATGCTGTTTTGGATCCTGTAAGTTGTTTGATTTAGGATATTCCACAACTCTTTCTTTTAATAGTTTTTCCATTACTTTCCCTACTACTGATAGTAGTTACTTGCTTCTTCCTTGCTTCCACTTTTGTGCAGTGGAACTACGTTTGCTCTTTTCCAGTCTTCTGGAATGGCACCTTCATTTAGTAACTGGTTAAATAATTCTGTTAAAGGTGTCACCAGCACATTATTTAGCTCTTTTAGCATCCTTGGGTGTATCCCATCTGGCCCCATTGATTTATCCACTTTTAGTTTTGAAAGTTCTGTTAGGACATTCTCATCTGTAAATGTATTTTCATCCACCTTATTTTTATGAAAGTCCTAGCAACTTAACTGTGGCCCCTTCCCTTCTCCTTCTGTAGTAAATACTGAGCAAAAATAATTATTTAGGTGATCTGATATTGCCTTGTCTCCCTCCACCAAATGCTCTCTCTCTGTCTTAAGTCTTATTATTCCTCCATTTGATTTTCTCTTTTCACTTATAAACTTAAAAAAGTTTTGCCCCCTTTATCTACTGACTGGGCCATTTTCTCCTCAGCTTCAGCTTCTGCCTTTGTACGTCTGATCTTTTTCTTAGCACCCTTCCATCTGTCAAAATACACCTCTTTGTCATTATTATTTTGAGTCTGTCTGCATTTCCAAAAAGCCATTTTTTTTGCTTTCACACTAGTTGATACTTCTATTGTGAAAAACATTGGCTTCCTTTTCCTGGTACTTTTCCTAACCCTTTTGATACAAAGATCTGTTGCCTTTAGTATTGCACTTTTTAGTTTTTCCCACCTCTCCTGCACCCCTTCCAAGTTCTTCCAGTCCACTAATGAATCACTTAAACATCTCCCCATTTTTGCAAAGTCAGCATTTCTAAAATTCAACACCTTTGTTTTTGTGTGACAGGAGTTGGATCCTGTATTTATATTAAACCATACTACTTGATGATCACTGGATCCCAGGTGCTCACCCACATATGTGTCTGATATCCTGTCACCATTTGTAAGTCTTAAATTTAATATTGAGTCTTTGAGAGTGGGCTCCCTCACCAATTGCTTGAGAGATGCTCCCTGTAAGGAATTTAGAATTTGCCACTTGTAGCTGAACTTGCAAAAAACCACTCCAAATTTACATCAGGTGAATTAAAGTCTGCCATGATTATGACTTCTCCCTTTAAATCCATTTTAATGATGGCCAACAATAGGTTCCAGTCCAATTCCTGCCCCTGGCCTGGTGGTCTATAGATCACCCCAATGAGAATAATGTCCTTCTCCAAGGTTTCCATGGTGACCCAAAGGGCCTCAGTTTTGTCTTCAATATTTTGTCATAAAGTAGCATTTATGCTTTTTTTCACATACATTGCTACCCCTCCTCCTATTCTTCATATTCTATCCTTCCTAAATAACTTGTATCCTGGTATAGCTTGGTCCCAGTCATGATTCTCATTGCACCATTACTCTGTAATTGCCACAATAGCCAGGTTATCCCTTGTCATTATTGCAATTAGCTCTGGAATTTTGTCTCCTAAGCTCCTAGCATTTGCACACATAGCTTTTAGAATTTTGTCTGTGCATCTGTTATTAGTAGCAGAACATAGAAGTAAAAAATATAGCCAAGCGCTCAGTCACTCCAAACCCATGTGCTGCCAGTAAATTAAGGCTACTCAACCTTAAAGAACATAAGAAAAAGATAAAAAATATTGCAGCGCACATAGGTTGGGCAAAAGATTTTTATTCTTATTTATTATTATTTGCCAATATTATTATTATATTCTAAAATTTACATTCAAAAATCCAAAACCACCGGCCGGTGTAATTAAACTTCATTTATATATATTAAAAAAGAAAAAACACATGACACATCCTATAAAAATCTCACATGTAAATAAATACACTGAAATTTAATTAATATAACCACAGTGAATCACTTTCACCTGAAATAATTGTCTAAATAGACACAGAAATGTATAGAGGCTTAGTCAGAAATTGATATCACTAAATTGCTACAAAATGTATCAATGTGGCACTCTGAATACTTTCTTTTGTAGCTATTAATCACAATTTTCTTGAATAGCTTCACACTCTGCTTAGACACATTAAATTGATCAGTCCATTATATCACTGGAAGTCCATTCAGTGTTTAAAGATATTATGTCATTATATCAACGTGACATAGAACACTTTGATTCTGCGGCTGATTAGTGTCCCTGATATCCGTGATTGGATGTTTCTAAAACACAGAATATTATAATGATCCGTTTAACATTCAGAGGACCATAGGAATAAGTCTGACAGAATAGACTTAATTAAATCGTCTGGCCAGACAACGTGATTATTCTCACCGCACTCTCCCGTTTATTATGTCCACAGGACTCCTCCCGGCTGCTGGTGCTGGTAACCTTAGAATGCAGTCATCTCTGGAGAATATAGTCCATATAAAGATGTGGAACGGCTTGGGGCTGCAGTTAGCGGTGAGCGTATCCACTGGCGGTGGTATGGATGAAAGTACCGTGAGTCTTTTTACGCATTTCTCCGCCTCCCTCCGGGTTCAGCGGCTTCATCAGAAATGAACTCACTGCTCCTTTTTGCTCTATTTAAACCTCGCGGCTAAATACCGCGATGACGTCATCCCGTCATTCTAGTTTCCTTTTAGCGTGTCAAGTCTCTCTCCGGCTGTGAGCCGCATAGCGGTTCCGAGTACATGGCAACAGTTTCCATTATCTGTCACACCTGTGATCATTATACTCGTGTCTGCAGATCATTGTCCTATGAAGGACTTATACATGATGTTTCCTTATTAATAAAATAGTGTATAAAAACAGTCTGTGCCATCAAAGAACCATCTAATACGAGCGCATAGGAGCCTCAATTATACATATAGCGAATAATAAACTTTTAACTTAAAATCATTACTAAAAAATATATATAAATATAAAAAGCAATCAATATCTTAGCCTCATTTACTCTTATTCGGAAGACATGTCATCTTATCTTAAGGGACATATAAATAAATGCCCTTTAATGTGTACTATACCACTAATTGAACATATAAGCCCAACTAGTAAAAATAATCCGAAAAGTTCAGATGGCATTCATATAAGGAGCAACTATATACATCTATATTATAACATAGCAGCTAATGTATATATATGTGCAACACACATATATACAGACATTCCCGATATAGCAGATTAAACAACATCTAATTTACTATGCTCTCCCATGGTGTATATGTGCTAGCTATATATATAGGCATATGAAAGCTGTAGTTTGCTATATTTGAGATCCTTTTGGATAGTACACCTCCCCTTGAAATAGAACTGTCTGTATATATGTGTGTTGCACATATATATACATTAGCTGCTATGTTATAATATAGATGTATATATTTGCTCCTTATATGAATGCCATCTGAAATTTTCGGATTATTTTTACTAGTTGGGCTTATATGTTCAATTAGTGGTATAGTACACATTAAAGGGCATTTATTTATATGTCCCTTAAGATAAGATGACATGTCTTCCGAATAAGAGTAAATGAGGCTAAGATATTGATTGCTTTTTATATTTATATATATTTTTTAGTAATGATTTTAAGTTAAAAGTTTATTATTCGCTATATGTATAATTGAGGCTCCTATGCGCTCGTATTAGATGGTTCTTTGATGGCACAGACTGTTTTTATAAACTATTTTATTAATAAGGAAACATCATGTATAAGTCCTTCATAGGACAATGATCTGCAGACACGAGTATAATGATCACAGGTGTGACAGATAATGGAAACTGTTGCCATGTACTCGGAACCGCTATGCGGCTCACAGCCGGAGAGAGACTTGACACGCTAAAAGGAAACTAGAATGACGGGATGACGTCATTGCGGTATTTAGCCGCGAGGTTTAAATAGAGCAAAAAGGAGCAGTGAGTTCATTTCTGATGAAGCCGCTGAACCCGGAGGGAGGCGGAGAAACGCGTAAAAAGACTCACGGTACTTTCATCCATACCACCGCCAGTGGATACGCTCACCGCTAACTGCAGCCCCAAGCCGTTCCACATCTTTATATGGACTATATTCTCCAGAGATGACTGCATTCTAAGGTTACCAGCACCAGCAGCCGGGAGGAGTCCTGTGGACATAATAAACGGGAGAGTGCGGTGAGAATAATCACGTTGTCTGGCCAGACGATTTAATTAAGTCTATTCTGTCAGACTTATTCCTATGGTCCTCTGAATGTTAAACGGATCATTATAATACTCTGTGTTTTAGAAACATCCAATCACGGATATCAGGGACACTAATCAGCCGCAGAATCAAAGTGTTCTATGTCACGTTGATATAATGACATAATATCTTTAAACACTGAATGGACTTCCAGTGATATAATGGACTGATCAATTTAATGTGTCTAAGCAGAGTGTGAAGCTATTCAAGAGAATTGTGATTAATAGCTACAAAAGAAAGTATTCAGAGTGCCACATTGATACATTTTGTAGCAATTTAGTGATATCAATTTCTGACTAAGCCTCTATACATTTCTGTGTCTATTTAGACAATTATTTCAGGTGAAAGTGATTCACTGTGGTTATATTAATTAAATTTCAGTGTATTTATTTACATGTGAGATTTTTATAGGATGTGTCATGTGTTTTTTCTTTTTTAATATATATAAAAGAAGTTTAATTACACCGGCCGGTGGTTTTGGATTTTTGAATGTAAATTTTAGAATATAATAATAATATTGGCAAATAAGAATAAATAAGAATAAAAATCTTTTGCCCAACCTATGTGCGCTGCAATATTTTTTATCTTTTTGTTATTAGTAGCCATGTCAAGACAGTACAAAATACAGAGGCAGAACTCTGGGAGGCAACGGAGTCATCTGCCACCGGGGTCCTGCTCTGAAGGGGGGAACCTCTCCTCCCATTCTGTGACACCAGTGAATTAAGTTAATTGATAGCTGCTGCTATCTTTTCAGTGGCCGACTTCCTCACTGGTCCCTGCACCTTACAAATCACACTCTCTTTATTATACACATTTTACAAGTGTCAGCCCCGGGATTAGAAACCACAACCTATTACACTGGAAGCAGACACCTTACTGATAGAGCTATTTGCTCCTGTATAGGAAATATGAGAATTTTAACTATATGAAGATACTTCTCTGACAATTACACGTAACTTTATATAGTTAGCATTCCCATGCTTCCTCTACAGGAGCAAATAGCTCCATCAGTAAAGTGTCTGCTGTTACACACACACACACACACACACACACTTATCTTGATATAGGAAATAGGGGGGCACCAATATTTATCTTGCCTCCGGGCAACTGGGACGAACTTACGCCACTGACAAAATAAATGACAAGTTGAAAGTACCTGTTTGGTGATGTTGCTCAGTGTTTGGTATTTGTTTTTTGTTTTTAGTAATCAGGAATCACACTCTGTCCTTTACACCATGACTACACCTCACTAAATGTAAAGATATTGTACACCTGACTACAAATTGCCAAATGATCAAAGGAGGTAAGCACCAGACAGAATGCAATAATAAACTATGTTTCACTGAGCAACTTTCCCACACATGCAATGACAATTATAAGCAAATCATTACATCAAAACACATATATGAGTTTGCATAAAAGAGAACTGTAGTGAACAGATTGGGGATGTCTGCTCATAGTTTTAAAAGACAGATAACATTGGTACAGGTGAGAATTCAGATGTTTTTGGTAAGCTATAGACATAGATTTGAGTAGTTGTGGATGAAGTGAAAAGGTCTTGCAGCGTTCTTAACACAGATTTAAGTTGTGGATGTTATTGTTTTAGAGAAAAAACTATGGAGTATACTGAAGAGAATTAATTTGTGGTACATGGTTCATTTCAGATAAAAGTACAGTTCTTTAGGCTTGGAGTGTAAAATGTTGCAATATTTAAATGTAAATGTTCAAATACAGTTCTTGTTTACTGGTGTTGTTCAGCTGTTCATTTACAAACACTTAGTATAATTAATAATTTATGTATGTGAAGGCAAATTGATCAGCACAGCTGACCCTAGATTGCATCTAAAGGAATTTTTGGCAAATGAATAAAGGCTACCAGTGTGGCCAATATTTAGTTGGTTATAGGGGAAAGTGAGTACTTTGTGAGTATGCAAACACCAGACCAGCATGCTTTCATTGAATATGCATAGGTAAGCAAAAATTGCAAACCCAGGTATTCAGTTGCAAGCAAATCATGATATAACAACTGTTCTTAGACTGCATGAGGGTGTGAGAGAGAAACATATGTACATATGTTTAAATGGATAGATGAGTTTGCATGAGATTGTATGTCTGTTACTTTGCTGTAATGTTGTTTGTCTGTTTCCAACCTGTTTAAGTCCTGAATAAGTCCTTTTTTAATATTTCATAACCCTTTTAAACAACTCCTCTAATACAATCCTGATCAGCCCAGCATCTAGCCTTAAGAATGGATTCTATCCATGTGTGTCCAATAATTCCTATTAAGGCCTAACTCCCCACCCCCAGTTACAGAGGATGCAATAAAACTCCACTAGCATAAACACTGATAGCAGATTACCAACAATTTAGAAAGTTAAAATAAAGTGTCATCCTAGTATATAATAATAACTGCTGATGTAAATATTATTGGTGAAATTACCCAATATCATATATCTGCACTGAAGCATGAATTTTCTAAATACTGTAGACCAAAACTGCAAGAGACCGGTGAAATTACCCAATATCATATGTTTGCACTGCAGCATGAATTTTCTATATAGACCAAAACTGCAAGGGACCGGTGAAATTACCTAATATCATATATTTGCAATGCAGCATGAATTTTCTAAATAGACTAAAACTGCAAGGGACTGGTGAAATTTCCCAATGTCATCTATTTGCACCTCAGAATGGATTTTCTAAATAGACAAAAAACTGCAAGGGACTGGAGAAATTACCCAATATCATATATTTGCACTGAAGCATGAATTTTCTAAATAGACCAAAACTGCAAGGGACTGGTGAAATTACCCAAAATCATAAATTTGCACTGCAGCATGAATTTTCTAAATAGACCAAAATTGCAAGGGACCGTTGAAATTACCTGCAATGAAAGGAGAGAGAAGAGCAAATTGTCACATCCCAGCACAACACAGTCCTTCAATGTCTGGCACAGATACAGCTACTATGCAAGTCCTAAATAAGTCCTTTTTATAATATTTCATAAGCCTTTTAAACAACGCTTCTAATACAACCCTGATTAGCACGGCTGATCAGCCCAGCACCTCTCCTTAAGAATGGATCAATTGTGTGATGCTGTAGGTGGAAGTGAACTGCAGTGTAATATATACACTGCTCAAAAAAATAAAGGCAATACTTAAACAAAACATCCTAGATCTGAATGAATGAAATATTCTTATTAAATACTTTGTTCTTTAGTTGAATGTGCTGACAACAAAATCACACTAAAATTATCAATGGAAATCAAATTTATTAACCCATGGAGGTCTGGATTTGGAGTCACACTCAAAATTTAAGTGGAAAAACACACTACAGGCTGATCCAACTTTGCATGTAATGTCCTTAAAACAAGTCAAAATGAGGCACAGTAGTGTGTGTGGCCTCCACGTGCCTGTATGACCTCCCTACAATGCCTGGCCATGCTCCTGATGAGGTGGTGGATGGTCTCCTGAGGGATCTCCTCCCAGACCTGGACTAAAGCATCCGCCATCTCCTGAACAGTCTGTGGTGCAACGTGTCGTTGGTGGATGGAGCGAGACATGATGTCCCAGATGTGCTCAATTGGATTCAGGTCTGGGGAATGGGTGGGCCAGTCCATAGCATCAATGCCTTCGTCTTGCAGGAACTGCTGACAGACTCCAGCCACATGAGGTCTAGCATTGTCTTGCATTAGGAGGAACCCAGGGCCATCCACACCAGCATATGGTCTCACAAGGGGTCTGAGGATCTCATCTCGGTACCTAATGGCAGTCAGGCTACCTCTGGCGAGCACATGGAGGGCTGTGCAGTCCCCCAAAGAAATGTCACCCCACACCATTACTGACCCACTGCCAAACCGGTCATGCTGGAGGATGTTGCAGGCAGCAGAACGTTCTCCTTGGCGTCTCCAGACTCTGTCACGTCTGTCACATGTGCTCAGTGAGAACCTGCTTTCATCTGTGAAGAGCACAGGGCACCAGTGGCGAATTTGCCAATCTTGGTGTTCTCTGGCAAATGCCAAACGTCCTACACGGTGTTGGGCTGTAAGCACAACCCCCACCTGTGGACATCGGGCCCTCATAACACCCTCATGGAGTCTGTTTCTGAACGTTTCAGTAGACACATGCACATTTGTGGCTTGCTGGAGGTAATTTTGCAGGGCTCTGGCAGTGCTCCTCCTGTTCCTCCTTGCACAAAGGCGGAGGTAGCGGTCCTGCTGCTGGGTTGTTGCCCTCCTACGGCCTCCTCCACGTCTCCTGATGTACTGGCCTGTCTCCTGGTAGCGCTTCCATGCTCTGGACACTACTCTGACAGACACAGCAAACCTTCTTGCCACAGCTTGCATTGATGTGCCATCCTGGATGAGCTGCACTACCTGAGCCACTTCTGTAGGTTGTAGACTCCATCTCATGCTACCACTAGAGTGAAAGCACCACCAGCTTTCAAAAGTGACCAAAACATCAGCCAGAAAGCATAGGAGCTGAGAAGTGGTCTGTGATCACCACCTGCAGAATAACTCCTTTATTGGGGTTGTCTTGCTAATTGCCTATAATTTCCACCTGTTGTCTATTCCATTTGCACAACAGCATGTGAAATTGATTGTCAATCAGTGTTGCTTCCTAAGTGAACAGTTTGATTTCACAGAAGTGTGATTGACTTGGAGTTACATTGTGTTGTTTAAGTGTTCCCTTTATTTTTTTGAGCAGTGAATTTTGACTCATACATGTATTGTGTGACAGTGTAGGTGAAAGTAAACTGCAGTGTTAGATTATTATTTCTGGCTTATAAACATATCCTACACCCGCATTTTCTGCGGGGAACCTGCAGTAAATGCGAATGCCTCTGCCTGTCAGTAATGCAGAGGCGTTCGCGGGGTGGGAGGGGGCGGCAACGTTCCGTTTCCTAGAGCAATGAAAATGGGGCCGAGGCAGTCAAATGGTGGGCATGACGGGGGTGATCGCAGCGGCTGTGTGACGTCACACACAGCCGCTGCGATCACAAAAATAGTGGTGGCCCTCCTGCGGTAACCGCCAGGCTGTGCCTGCAGGAGGCTACCCTATTTTTAGGGATCATGCTGAAATTTTGGTGCAATGGCAATTTCAGCGTGGTCTCAGTGGGGGCTGGCTGATAGCATGCTGCACTGCCTTGCCCTGTGATGGGCAGCCCCCAACATGCGATCAAAAGGATTGCAAATTCTGCCACTTAGCAAAATTTGCAATCCTTACTGAATCGGGTCCTTGGTGGGGTCCTGTAAAAGGCAATATATCTTTATATTAGTCCCCACTATCAACCTTGCACTTACCAGCAAGGGGATGTGGGAGATAGCCTTTAGACCAGGTACACTGGGCTGACCAATTAGGAAGGAATAACGCTTTGACTGGGGGTACCCTGTCATGTGTGTCCCCTGGCTGTGGCATTACACCCGCGCTACTGGAGCCTGATACCAGTTGTTAAAATAAGGGGGACTCCCTACGCAGGGCAAGCTCAAAGAGCAAACAGTTTTATTTTGGATTTATAAGCATTTACTTTTACAGACGAGGAGCACTGCTGCTGATCTGTGTCCACCATCACCGAGGACAACATTGCAGCTGTGTGGGCTTTAGTTTAGAAGGAGATTTTCATCTCACTGGGATCCATATGCTTAAAAACTTGGCCTGAGCAAGCTTTCTGCACACTGGGTGCCCCATCAGCTGATTCAAGAGCAGAAATGGCTCCCAGGAACTTGGTGCTGCAACATGCTGTCCAGGTAGGATGGTGGTGTCAAGATTCGGGCCGGCTCTGGCCGTCACTTACTTCTGCGCAGGCATACTTTAGTTGGGCGGTGAGATGCTGGATTGAGCGGCAGGGCATGGTGCGGTCCCCTCTGTCCGAAGTCTAGAGGTCCCCTGTGGGTCACGCCATGGTTGAAGTTCCATGTGTGCAAAAGCTATGGGAGCAGCTATGTTGGCTGGTCAGCTGACCAGACTTTTCACCAATGGAAGTCCTAATTAATTTCAGCTGACTTCTTCCACCAATGACAGGCTACCTGTGGGTATAAACATATATATTGGTAGATGCTCAATTAGCTTAGTGATATCATTCAGGTGCTCGAAAATGAGGGGTATTTCTAAGCAAGAGAGACAGAGAGGTTCCTGCATTAGCAGGAGGTGCAGGCCCTGACATGCCACATGGAGCTTTATGGGGTTGCTCCATTGTAGTAAGGCGCCATTATCATGTGGCTCCTTGCTGGTTAATCTTAGACCCAGATTGGGGTAATGGAGGTGTGAGGTGTGGTGCCTCTGGACTGGCTGAGCTGGATGGCGTTAGTGTGGCAAACCTTTACATTCTACTAACACTTTTCACTTATTAATTTTTTAACACTATTTCTCTATTTTAATTGCATTTCATTTTTGTATCACTTTCTCTATAGCTTCGGCTTCCTAAATACTAATTTATTAACACTATAGTTTTTTCACTGGTATGCTACGCTGGGCTTTCTGGCTTATGCTGGTGTTTTGGGATGCCACACCCTGCACCTAGATATAGCGCTAGGGACCCCAAATATACAGAGACGCCTTGATGCAACTTTGGGGCTTATTCACACATTTGCGCAAATATGTGTAACGAAGATCTCTGAATTCTATTATTATGTGGAATTTATATCTGGTTACGGTTATCATTCAGGGTGCTGGGGGAAACAAATGCCTTTTTTTCTTACCTGTGGGTATAAAGCAGGTCCCCGGGAACAGGAAGTTGCCTGAACAGCTTCTTCTGTCAGTGACTGCATGTTCCTGTTAGCTGTTCTCAGGCTCTGTGCTGTGTCCTCTTTTGGAGTACCAGTGCTACTCTATATTCCCATCTTTTCTTAGAACTTTTCAGTGCTCTAAGTATCTAAGACCCATGTAATCGGGTTCAGAACAACAAAGAACAGGAATTATTATATCACAAACTAGCTGAGTACCTGTGCCTTGCTACGGGAGGAGGATGGTAAATTAGAATTATAGTTGTGCCCCTGTAAAATTATCGATTTATTTACAGTTTCTTATATAGCGCAGCACATTATGCATCTCCTGATATACTCTGTGCTGCTGGGGGACCCTGCTACTTCCACTATATAACTCTCAGTTTGTGGGTTCATGCTACCTCCATTCCCCTCCTCACATCATGACACTGCCCCTGTCACATGCAGCCCTGTCCTGCCTGACATATTATGCATCTCCTAATATACTGTGTGCTGCTAGGGACCCTGCTCCTCCCACTATATAACTGTCAGTGTGTGGCTTTCTGCTACCTCTATTCCCCTCATCACATCATGTTACTACCACTGTCACATGCAACCCTGTCGTCATTAACATATCATGCATGTCCTAATATAGTCTGTGCTGCAGGGCCACCCCTAGAGGTGCTAAGGGTGTGTTACCCCCACAGTGTTTGTTCCCAGATTTTAAGTCGTATGTGTACCAAGGGGGTGATTCAGAGTTAATCGTAGCAGCAAATTTGTTAGCAGTTGGGCAAAACCATGTGCACTGCAGGGGGGGGGGGGATGGGGCTGATATAACATGTGCAGAGAGAGTTAGATTTGGGTGGGGTGTGTTCACACTGAAATCTAATTTACAGTGTAAAAATAAAGTAGACAGTATTAACCCTGCACAGAAACAAAATAACCCACCCAAATCTAACTTTCTCTGCAAATGTTATTTCTGCCCCACCTGCAGTGCACATGGTTTTGCCCAACTGCTAACAAATTTGCTGCTGCAATCAACTCTGAATTATCGCCCAAGTTTGGTGTAAATTGCTCCAGGTATTGCAGAGTTATGCTGTCTGCTGAAATACTCTGTGCTGATGCCTCTCACCCATAGGGGTGTTTTACCCCCACAGTGTTTGTTCCCAGATTGTAAGTCATATGTGTACCAAGTTTGGTGTCAATTGGTCCAGGCATTCCGGAGTTATGTGGTCTCCTGAAATACTCTGTGAGGCTGTCCCACCCTAGGGGTGTTTTACCCCCACATTGTATGTTCCCAGATTGTAAATCATATGTGTACCAAGGACCTAATTCAGACCTGATCGTAGCCATGCAAAATTTTGCATGGCTACGATCAGCCTCCCTGACATTTGGGGGGATGCCCAGAACAGGGCTAGTATGCCCCGCATGATGGCAA
Source organism: Pseudophryne corroboree (assembly GCF_028390025.1). Classification (NCBI taxonomy): domain Eukaryota; kingdom Metazoa; phylum Chordata; class Amphibia; order Anura; family Myobatrachidae; genus Pseudophryne; species Pseudophryne corroboree. The sequence goes on along the minus strand of NC_086451.1, from coordinate 157,717,566 downwards.
TGCTTTTGTTCCTGAAGAGTAGCTCCCTACCAGTGCAGCTACTGCGCACTGGCATGGAGCTACTCAACACTCTCCGGGGCGCAGCAGCTGCGTGTGATGTCACGCAGCCATGGCAGTGCCTGCTCCCCACACGGTCCAGGCACGCCTGTGTTGCCCAGATTGTGCCCACAAAATGGCAGCCAATGCACCTGGCCAGCTCTCTCCCACCCTTGCAAACACCTCTGCTCTGCCTGTCAATCAGGCAGAGGCGATCGCTGGGCTGAGATGCCCACAGCATCTCTGGCACGCGCCAGCGCAATGCACAGCAGCAATCAAATCTGAATTATGCACCAAGTTTAGGGGCAAATGCTCCAGGCATTCCAGAGTTATGCTGTCTGCTAAAATACTCTGTGCTGCTGCCTCACTCCTATGGGTGTAAGGGGTGTGTTACCCCCATAGTGTTTGTTTCCAGATTGTATGTCATATGTGTACCAAGTTTGGTGTAAATTGCTGTGGGATAATACATATTCACATACTGTACATAAATAAATACATACATACATACATACACACATACATACATACACACATCCATTGTTGGCGATTACCATGGATGGACAGTGACATTTGTTAAACCAGTTCTTAGCACGCACCTGGGACCGAAGAGAAGCTACCTGCCAAGTTTCAAGATTGTAGGCCTTGTGGTTTAAGAGATTTTGTGATGAGTCATCAGTCAGTCAATCTCCTTTTTTGCCTTTTATGTATATGGATGATCTAGAAGTAGGTCTAGAGAGAATGGTGTATGTTTTGCAGACAATACCAAACTGTGTAAGGTTATAAATTCAGAAGGGAAATGCTGAATCTCTTCATAACGACTGCATTGGCAGCAGAATGGAGAATGAGGTTCAATATAGACAAATGTAAGGTAATGCACTTCGGTAGCAAGAACATTAATACTACCTACATACTAAATGGTGGGAAAAAAAGGGGATTGTGTACTGGAAAAAGATTTAGGTGTTCACAATACATAACAAACTTAGCAATAGTACCCAAAATAGGAATGCAGCAAATAAGGCAAACAAGGTATTAGCATGCATATAAATCACTAGTAAGGCCACACCTCGAATACTGTGCCCAATTATGGGCACCATACTACAAAAAGGATATCCTGGAACTAGAAAAGGTTCAGGGACGGGTGAGCAAATTGATTAAGGGGATGGAGACGCTCGAATACAAGGAAAGGCTTGCTAGGCATGTTTACACTGGAAAAAAGGAGATTAAGAGGGGAGTTAATTGACATTTACAAATATATACAGTAAGGGGACAATACACAGAGCTAGTGGGTCATTTGTGTTTGGTAAAATCAACACAAAGTACACGTGGACACCCTCTTAGGTTGGTGAAGAGGAGATTGCGCACACAGAGACGGAAAGGTTTGTTCACAGTAAGGACAATACGTATTTGGAATTCACTGCCTGGATAGTAGTAATGGTGGACTCGGTCATTGCTTTTAAGAATGGGCTATATAAATTCCTATTGGATAAGGATATACAGGGTTATGGTCGGTAAATCAGGCACACTAGTAAAAAAAAAAAAAAGAATAGACATAACGGCTAAACATTAACCTGAAACTCAGTGATAGTGGAGAGTTCCCTAAGGTAGTTCTTTGAAGAAGGTATGAAATCCCTGCAGAATATTGCTAAGTAGTTCTCCACTCATGACCATTTCAAATTAGTGGCAGAAGTTTGTGGTGGTGGCATATATATGCCACCACACAATATATATTCTACATAGATTATATATTATTTTATTTATCTTCTCTTAAACAATATAGGTATCAAGTAAAATTCATGCTGTAAAAGTTGAGAGAGAAATCTGTTTTTTTGCTAAATTGGAAAAAAACTGAATTTGAAGTGCATGAGGTATAATTTTATGTTATATGATCTCAGCCAAAGGTTTATCCATGGGCAGTGGTAATATACAGGCTATTCAAGCCATTGGGTCAAGCCTACATATACTCTTAAAGCCCTCAAAAGGATTTTGTTGCTTCAGAATTATTATCATATACAATTCATCTGCTTGTTGCCATTTTTTTTTCCACTCATGTCCATGACTTAAAAACTGATCTGGGCCTACCAAATTGTCTATAGAAAAGTATATAGTTTTTCCAGAAATCCTATGTTAGTATTTTGAAGCTGGAACAATTTTGTCACAGATTTATTGCAAATATAATAAACTGCATCCTTTTGCTATTTTTTTCGCTGGATTTTCTATTGCTGTGATAAAGCTGAATATTTATCTTATTTAAAATCCTTTAAGAGGTCTAAGAACACTGTACGCTGTTGACGTATGGAGTACCGTAAGGGTACGCACGTTGCGTAACAATCGCTTAGCCGTAGTCGAGACGCTCAAGCGTCACGTTCGCTTACGGCCAAGAGATCACAGGCAGGCACGCTATTGGCTGCCGACTAACGTAGTGATTCGCTACAGCGTAGCGGACGCTCGGGACCACGAGGAGATCACCAGCGGCGCAGACGCTCACAATGTTAAACCTTTATAACTATACCATAAAACAGTGTACTATGCAGTAAACCTTGGTGTAGAGATAGAGTGTGGATGCAACACAGTGTAACCTTATTAACTTAAAAGCGCTCTGAGAATACTTAACACTATAAGAAATACACAGATACCGTGCTTAGGGTCTAACGCCTTATATGATTGTTATACTTGAAAAAGAATAATACAATACAAGTCATACACTACAATATAACATAGACTAACTAACCAGATAACTACACAGTAAATACAATACAATTACGTTTAAGGGAAAATGAGAGAAAGAGGAGAAGAGAGAGAGATATGGCCCATAATAACAACAGAGACAATATGATTGCGGAGAAAAACTTACGCACAAAGGGGAACGATCGCATGCGCCTCTGGACATCCAGCTCCCGATTATCAGCAATGAGAACCGTTGAAGAGTGAGCTGGATGTGCTCGGCTTGTCTATTTATGCCCCACACACAATACAATTCAATGGTCCCTACAATCTCATTGTTCATTGGACACAGGAATTCGTCTTCGCACTAAAACAAAAGGTCATAGGTTGATTCATACAGGTGGGCTGTGACGATTTCCAACTGCTCAGGTGGGTGGGAAACTAGGTTTCCCGCCGCATGGATAAGTAAGTGCAAATAATAGTAAATGGACATAAACTTCTTATGTCCATAACTATTCGCACGAGCGATTAATCTGTTTCAAACCAACACCGGAATATTGCTAATTAAATACTCTTCCGATGGATACTAAACACCATTGTATTACTCCTGTCTGACCCTTCGTATCAAACAAAGAGGGATTTCTCTGTCCACGAACATGCTACATTAACTAAACTTTCAGAATCTATCAAAGGGACCATAATCTACAAAATACATTATATAGTTAAAATATGTTATGAACGAGTCGCCCGCTAGACGCATACAATCTCTACCGTAAATGCGCATACCGTGCGCCTGCGGGTGCCCGCAACAGCGAGTATGCGCACGCACGGGAGAGCGCACGCACGCGCAGCAGGGACACATATGAGGTGCAAATATGGCAGTGTGCATCGTGATATTTTTTTGACTTTGACAGTCCACCCTTTGGCAGTCAACAATAACTGCCACTTCCTAAAACATTTCAAAAAGAGAAAAATATATGTCAAGTGTAAATACATTTCCATGGTTGGGTAGGGGAGGAGAGGAGAAGGCAGGAAAAGGGTATGACCTAGTGAGATAGCAGAAGCATGTGTGTATGAATCCGTGTTTGGGGGTCATGTATCATCGTGCCGTACGTGTTTTAAATCAAGCTTCGAGGTATTGCGAAGTATACATTGGAATTCCTTCTTATCCCGTGGTACGGGTCTGTGGATGGGCTGTCAAACTTTACCGAGCTCTCTTCGGCTGTGGTTGTAGCAAAATGGGGAGCACATTTTAGTTGATGATACATGAATGGGGGAATATGTGATTGCTGATATCTGTGCCTGTATTCCCTATCGACTATGTGTGTAATTACCTGAAGGTTGTAGAGATGAAGATAAGACACAGTTATGGTAAATGCAGTGGTATTCTATGTCAGGTTAATGAACATTTGTCGGTTGAAGTCTTGTTCGGTGTCTGTTGAATGCAGTCTTCTTTGTGCTTTTGCCAAAAGGCGTGTGGGCAAAAAGCTTTGTCAATGTCCATAGACTTACAAAAGTGTTGGGCTAGCGTAGTTTTAAAATTTCTAGGGAAACTGGGGGTCTATGGCATAGTTCATCAAATATCTGTGTATAAGGTTGTCAAAACTTCTTCTTTAATCCATCAGTTGTCTGTATACAGGGTCATCAAATTCCTCGTCAAAAGTGGGTCTTTTTACCTTGGAAAAACGGAAAAACAGGTGAAAGAAACGGACCGTAGAAATCGCATTTTCATCACATCATTGTTTCTACAGTTGGGTCATAAATCAAATCCATTGGAATTACAATTTCCTCACTCCCTAGACTCATTACCCTGGTACTACGTTTGCACTTCATTAAAGCCTGACCGCATCTAAATATCAAGCCAATCGTTATGACAACACCTAAGATACATAGGAGAAACTTCCCAACATCCATTATGACTCCTTGAGCCCATTCTCCTAAACCAGAGAACCAATTTCGCGGGTTCAACCATGACACCCAACTAGTCAGCTCATTACTCACAGCAGCAAGGGTGAGATTGTGTCTCCTGCGAAATTCCCACTTCAATTGGAGAATATCGTCCATCTTTTGGTCTATGACCTCGACCGGGTCCTCGGTACTATTCGTTATATATGTGCAGCATTTCACGCCGTACTGCGTTGCCAGTGTGACACAATATCCACCTGTTACTGCCGTGAGATAATTAAGAACCATTCTATGCTGAACCAGTTCTGTTTTATAAGCTTGAAGTTCTCTTCCAGTATACCTAAAAGTGTCATCATACATTTCTGTGATATTATCTAACAAATTTGCAAGCGCAGAGATGTATCTATAGTTCAGCACTCCTCTAGCGGTGCGAGGAATATCTAACGCGATTAGAAACTGAATCCCGATGGATTCATGGATCATGTCAGAGGCCGGATGCTCTGTTCTTTCTATCAGGTGCCGTTTAACTACGTGCTCGTAATGAGTATGAGTATAAGGAGCTTGGGCAACACGGTGAATATCTTTCATTTTGGCATGTGATACAGTCATTACTTCAGGCAGTACTTTTCCAATATAACACAATCCTTCAGAGTTTGGGGCAAGCCACTTATACGCCTTCCTCCCGCATATGAAATATGCATCATCGGGGAGAACATATGGGACGGAGTAGGACATAACCATATTACACATCTTCCATGTGAAATCTCCTAACCCTAATTCTCCCATCTGTCTAGTACACGTATCAGTTTGTACGATATGTGCACAGTATCCTGGTGATACCTCTCCAACTCTCGTAATCCTATTTCCTAGGGTATACCTATATCGGAAAGATTTTCCTCTACTGGCTATGTTGCGTATAAGCTCTGTATCTGTCGGCATTCTATCTGCTCTATATGAAAAGGTCATGGTTTGGTTACTCCATGACACTTCCCAATTTCCCGGCTTTCGGGGATTGGAAATGTTAAAACATATTAGGGATCTATCCACATGATATTGGTGGAGCTTCAAACTAGGAGGACTGGAGATATTAAACCTCCTGTCCACCGGCCTCCCACCACTTAGCTCAAGTACCTCCCCTATCGTTAAAGGAAATGGTACTAGTCCTGATTTGCTATGACCTTGAGGTACTTGAGAGCATACCCAACAATCTGTTTGATTTAACACACTACCCACTAAGGAGTGATAGTCACTCAAGGGATGCCGGTCCATGTGGATATTAAAACTGGATTGGCATTTCTTGATGCACCCATCCTCAACTACATTGTCACAGAGCCTACAGATACAGTTTTCTTCAGCTAACAATCCTTCACAATTCCTTCTATGGTCAATGCTATCGGATCGTTTTCTGATACTCGCCTTTGCTTGTTGATTATGTTGTTCTTGGGAAACTACGCCTCCATCTCTGTCATCAGAACCCATTCCAGAACCTCCTTCGACCTCCATGGTACTCTCGCCGGAACAGACTGCTCTGGTCAACATCATGGTCAACAGGAAAATCCGGATCACAGTCTCTTGGGGCAAGTCCATCTTATAGGAGGAAACGAAGAAGAATGAGAAGGGGGAAAAATAATTTGAGGGAGAGGGGATGGGAAGTGGAGAAAAACAATAAAAGGGAACAGGGAATCGACAACTGCTTTTGATCTTGTGATTTTCAATGCTCAGGTGCCGCCTCAGTCCTCCTGGAACAGACACTCCAGTGATACAACTTCCTCTACCGTCTGTTCCTTATCACGGGACCTCTCTGGATCAGCAACCTTCTTACAATGGGACGAATGAACCCAAGTCTCTCTCTCGGCAACTTTCAATGCTGTAGTGCTAGTCAATAAGACTTGGTATGGTCCTTCCCATCTGTCAATAAGGCAACCTGAGCGTAGAAAATTCCGTATCATTACATAATCCCCAGGTTCAATGTCATGACAATTACTATCTGGCAAATCAGGAATCACTAGCTTCAGATTGTCATTTTGGTTCCTTAGCTGTTTACTCATATTAACCAGGTACTTTACAGTCACTTCATTGTTACACTTCAAATCATCCTGAGGGTTAATCATAACATGCGGTTGTCGACCAAACAAGATTTCAAAGGGAGACAGATTAAGAGGGGACCTGGGAGTGGTTCTGATGCTGTATAGTACAATGGGTAAAGCTTCTGGCCATGTCAATCCTGTTTCTGCCATGACTTTGCTCAGTTTATTTTTAATAGTGCTGTTCACTCTTTCCACCTTCGCACTCGCCTGTGGACGGTATGGAGTGTGCAGCTTGCTATCAATTCCCATCAACTTACACATTCCTTGAAAGACATCACCTGTAAAATGGGTACCCCTATCACTTTCAATTATTTTAGGGATACCATATCTACATACAAATTCCTGCACAATTTTCTTAGCAGTAAACATAGCGGTATTTGTGGCCGCAGGAAATGCTTCGACCCAATTTGAGAACACATCTATACAAACAAGTACATATTTCAAATTTCGACAAGGGGGTAATTGAACAAAGTCAATCTGTATTACCTGAAAAGGACCGCCTGTAGGTGGGATATGAGATGGTTCTGTTGGTATTGCCTTTCCGATATTCTTTCTCAAGCATGTAAGGCATGACATTGCTCTCTTACTTGCATGAGATGAAAATCCTGGGGCGCACCAATATGCTCTTACCAACTTGCACATTCCTTCCTTGCCCAGATGAGTCAGCCCGTGAGCTGCCTCAGCTAAACATGGAAGATATGCTCTGGGGGCCACTGGTTTACCTTGTCCATCCGTCCAGAGTCCTGAGGACTCCTGGCCATATCCCTTTGCCTTCCAGACTGCCTTTTCCTGTGTGGAACACAAATTTTGCATCTCACACAGCTTCTGTGTGTTGATGGTATTAAATACCATCAGTTGTGTGGTGTCTGTCTGTCTGGGGGTACCAGCTGCTAACTTAGCTGCTTCGTCTGCTCGGCTGTTACCAAGTGATACTGGGTCCTGGCTATATGTGTGTGCTTTACACTTGATAACAGCCACTCTGTCGGGTTCCTGTATCGCTGTTAGAAGCCTTTTGATGTGGGCTGCATGCGCTACCGGTGTACCAGCTGCCGTCATGAAATTTCTGAGGCGCCATAGGGCTCCGAAATCATGGACTACCCCGAATGCGTATCTAGAGTCGGTGTAGATATTGGCTGATTTGCCCTTAGCCAATTCACATGCTCTGGTTAGGGCGACCAGTTCAGCAACCTGGGCTGAGTGAGGTGGGCCTAGCGGTTCCGCTTCTATGGTGCCTTGGTCATCTACGACTGCGTATCCAGTACACAAGTCTCCCGAGTCTGACTGTCTGTGACAACTACCGTCCGTGTAGAAAGTTAGATCTACATCTTCCAGTGGGTTGTCACTGATGTCAGGCCTTGCGGTAAAATTTTGGGTCAAATATTCCATACAATCATGTGTGTCCTCCTTTGTATTAAATTCTCCTTCCCCACCACTCTCATCCTCCACCCTTTGTGCCTGTCCAGGCACACCTGGGAGATATGTTGCAGGATTTAATGCACTGCATCTCCTTATGGTGATGTTTACGGGGGCCATTAGTGCCAATTCCCATCTTGTAAACCGCGCTGATGAGACGTGCCTGGTTTGGGCAGAATTTAGCAAGGCTGACACTGCATGTGGCGTATGAATTGTGAGGTTGTGACCTAGCACTACATCTTCGCTTTTCGTTACTAGCAATGCTATCGCAGCAACGCTTCGCAAGCATGTGGGAAGGGATCGCGCTACCGTATCTAGCTGAGCTCTGTAGTATGCTACTGGCCTGCTGGCATCACCGTGCTTTTGGGTTAAGACGCCTGCTGCGCAACCAGCACTTTCTGTTCCGTACAGCTCAAAGGGTTTCCCATAGTCTGGCATACCTAATGCTGGCGCCTGCGTTAGGCACTGTTTGAGTCTCTCAAATGCCATCTCGGACTCGTCTGTGTGCAAAATCCGATCAGGCTTGTTTGAGGAAACCATCTCCTGCAAAGGTAATGCTAGAATGGAAAATCCTGGGATCCAATTACGGCAATACCCACACGTTCCTAAAAACGTTCTGATCTGTTGCTGGGTTTGTGGCAGAGTCATGTCTCTAATTGCTTGAATTCTATCAGCGGTCAGGTGTCTCAGTCCTTGTGTTAGACAGTGTCCCAAATATTTTACCTTAGTTTGGCATAATTGCAACTTGTCTTTGGAAACCTTGTGTCCTGTGTCTGAAAGATGAAACAGGAGCTGTTTCGTATCCTTCAGGGATGCTTCCAATGAATCAGAACACAGTAGTAGATCATCCACATACTGTATCAATACTGATCCACTCTCTGGTTGGAAAGACTGTAAACAATCATGCAAAGCCTGGGAAAATATACTTGGACTGTCTATGAAACCTTGTGGTAATCGAGTCCATGTGTATTGGACTCCTCTGTATGTAAATGCAAACAAATACTGGCTGTCAGGGTGCAGAGGTACCGAAAAGAAAGCGGAGCAGAGGTCAATAACAGTGAAAAATTTCGCAGTGGGAGTGATTTGCATAAGGATGACAGCTGGATTTGGCACTACGGGGAACTGACTCTCAACTATTTTGTTAATCCCCCTAAGATCCTGCACTAGCCTGTAACCCCTCCCCCCACTCTTTTTAACAGGGAAGATGGGACTGTTGGCTGTGCTGGATGTTCTTACCAGAATGCCCTGTTGTAGCAAGCGCTCTATTACTGGGTAAACTCCTAACTCCACCTCTGGCTTCAGAGGGTACTGTGGGATTTTTGGAGCTATCCTACCATCTTTTACTTGCACAACTACTGGAGCTACGTTTGCCATCAATCCAGTGTCTTGTCCGTCTTTAGTCCACAGTGACTCTGGTATCTGGGATGTCATTTCTTCTACTTGGGATGGAGTCCTATTTGTCATAATGGTATGTGACATTAATTTTGATGGGGAGTCTAACATGTCTCGCACTTCCTGAGCGTGATTCTCAGGTATGTCCAAGAATACACCTTCAGGAGTACAATAAATGACGCACCCCATTTTACACAATAAGTCTCTTCCCAGGAGATTAGTCGGTGCCGATGCAGCCAGCAAAAAGGAATGCTTGGTATGTAAAGGCCCTACTGTAATCTCGGCTGGTTTGCTAACAGGGTAATGCTGGACTACGCCCGTTACTCCCATGGCTGGAATTGTCTTACCAGTGGTTCTCATGCCCACTGTCGAATTTATCACTGACTTGGCCGCCCCCGTATCTACAAGGAAGTTTAATGATTTACCAGCTACATTAATTGCAATTTCGGGTTCGCTCCCAAGACTTGCAATCAATTTCACTGGCTGCAGATTACAGGTATGGCCACACCCCTATTGGGTATGGTGACCTCCCTGAATCCCGCTGGCAGCAACTACTTGTGAAGGGGTTAAATGGGAACTACCAGAGGCTTGCCAGTCTCTGTTCGGGGGGTATCTTTTTGTTTCCCCTGCATGTGGCTCATAACTCCGTTTCTGCGGACCCTGCTCCCAATGTCGTGTGTCGTGTCGTTGTCTAGGGGGTTGATATGAGTTTTGTGAATTTTTCACTCTACAGTCTCGTGCCATGTGTCCCTGTCTATGACAAGAAAAACAAGTTACCACATTTGACTTACCCACAGGGTTTGGTGATTTATACAAAGGCTGCCTTGTGGTCAGGGCCTGTATACTTACGGCCATTAACTTATCACCTTGTGATTCCCTGTGTCTGGTGATATTCCGATCGTGATCCACAGCTGCCTCTCTCAAAGTAGCCACCGACAGACCTCGCCAACATGGTTGCGTGGTCTGTACCCTTGTCTTTAATGTCTCTTTTAAACCATCCATTAGTACAGATACTGCTACTTCTCGATGGTTTATGTTTGTTTTAATGTCCTCTATACCTGTGTATTTTGCCATTTCTAGCAATGCCCTGTGAAAATATTCTGCAGCAGTTTCTGACTCTTTCTGTTTAATGGAGAAAATCTTGTTCCACTTAACTACCGCTGGAAAATACTCCTTTAACTGTAAACTTATTCTTTTTACATTATCTTTGTTGTACACATCTGTAAGAGGTACATCCTGATCCAATCCACAGTCAGCTAAAAATTGAGCTGCGTCGACATTGGAGGGTAAACATGCCCTCAGCAATATCTGCCAGTCTTTGTTATTGGGCTCTAAAGTGTTCCCTAGGTCTCTGATGTATTTCTGGCTAGCAACTAAGTCTTTCCTAGGGTCAGGGAATTCAGACACTATGGTTCTTAATTCCATTCGGGAAAATGGGCTGTACATGGCAATGTTCCTGATAGGAGTGACTCCTGTAGTGTCCGTTTTCCCATTTGGAACAGCTATTACCCTAACAGGATTTAGTCTACTAACATCATCCTGTGTAGATTCTACAGCCTGTGGTGAAATGGTTTCAGCATAGTGTATGGTGCCGTTCTTACCCGTAGATACGACCTCACCTGTCCCTCCGCTAGGGGCCTTTGTTACTAATCTTATGGGTTGGGCCGTGCCTACTGTTGTTTCTGATATGGTGGCTGCTAGAGAGAGCGCCGATATTGTTGCCGATTCGTCCTCTTGATCACACTCCTGGGGAAAGTTCAAAACAGGGTACAACTTGCACGGGTTAGTACTTGCATTGGTTAACTTATTAACATTTACACAGTTGCTAAGTGTTTGTTTGTTACACCCTAATGCGTCATTCTCCGCAACCAATTTCTCTCCTGATATGTATGGTGGCGGCGGGGCCGTGGCTATCAATTTCTTGATAGGATTAGATTCCGCCGCCAGAGCCAATCCTCTCTGTATTTCACCCTCCTGTTGCCATAACTGCAAATAATCATAATGTTGGATTCGTCTCTTTGTTGATTTAATGAGACATATCCTCCTCCTTAAATTTTGTAACACTTCTGGGCTAAAGCTACCTACTCTTGGGAATTTCTCCCCGTCATGCACTGTCATTCTCTCCCATTCATCACATAAAACCTCTGTGTGTGAACCATATTTTTCACACATTACGTACCTTGCCGACCCGACTGGTCGGTTTACTGAATCAACCCGAACCGAGGTTGATCGCCCCCTTCCTGAACAATTGGCCCCCATAACTTGCAGATGTTGCTTTCACCACCTCTGACCTTCAATCAGGGTCTTCAGCGAACCCTTACAAAAACCAAAATGTTCACGATAGGCTGACGGTGGCGGTTTACCGAGTACCCCACTCACTCGCCCACGTCGACCAATACGACCTACACACTGCCTTAGCGCTGGCGTACTCGACCCAGGGCCCCTATGAACCTCCGTTTACTGGAACATGTGAGTGTGTTCCGCAGAGCATTGACCCTTTCCAGTAACTGTTGGTTGTTGGACAATTCCTGAGTGACCAGCGAACTTTCCTTCAAAAAATAAAAAATTACACAAATCACGTCAGAATGTACAAATAGTTTTATGACCGGTTTCGTACACAAATGGTACTGGTCAGACTAACTAATGCACACAATTACGTGCGGTACAGTCGTTCAGCACATAAGCAACTAATCTTATGTACTGAGCGACCAGTGGAATCGAAAATTTCGGCTGCGAATTCCTTCAGCCAGAGCTTTATTGGCCTATATGGGTTTTGCACCAACCCCCTGGGTTGTGCCCTTTTCTCTTATTTATAGCGGACTTCTTTGTCTGCTGTACCTGGACCTCCTGGTCTGTTCTGGACCTCCTGGTCTATTCTGGACCTCCTGGTCTGTGCTACAGTATGACCTCCTGGTCTGCTATACTCTACTGCTCAAATTTTATATTTAACAAGGGATGCCTCCCTCGCCACCATGTACGACACTTACATGCATGTACCTCTGCGAGAACTCGACTTCTTGTGGTTCAACCTTGAAAATTGTATAAACTTATATATACAAAACACTCACTCACCACATATATACTTTTGTTTCTATCTCTATTTCTGCGCAGAAATTTTCTTTAAACCAGATGTGTTGTGAATTTGGAGAAGGATCTGTTAGTCTAAATTTCGGACACTAAAATAAACTTGCGCTATTTATCGCGTTGCCACCTTTTCGCCTGTTAAAATAACACTACCGTGTGATTTGAGTTACATGGGCGTACTCGGTGTTAGGGTCTCCTGCCCTGTGCTGCCACGTCGTCATGGCAACCGGGAGACAAGTGCTAGTGGAGTAACCTGAGCGCAGCTGATACTCCGGTTCGGGTCTTTTGCTGTGCAGTGGTTATAGGCTCTGTGCACGGCAGGGGATCCGGTGCTGGTTTTTGTGCTCACAGTCTGTGAGGTCTGAGTGGGGCGTGGACAGCACCTGCTTTATAAGGCCTCTTTTCAGGGTAAGCAGATGCTGCTGAATCTTTGTTGGTTAGTCAGTTCATGAAAGTTAGCCAGTACTGTGTAGCTTTGTATTTGTTTGTTGCTTACTGCAAATAGGCCTGGGAATTTGGTATTACACTCTGCCAATCCAGACCTAGCAGTAAGACTGGAGTCAGTCGTTTAGCTTGCTGGGGTTCTGTTACTACTCTGTGAACTTAGCAAGTTTGCGGCTGTATTCTAAGACTTGCCTGTCTAATCCTGTCTCACTGTGCTAGGTGTCAACGGTCAGTTTAGTGGCAGTAAGCTAAAACCTGTGCACTGCAAGTGAGAATTAGGATTGTGGAGATTCTCCTTGTGTCTATCATTCCATCTCTGACCAAGGAGTTTACTGCCACACCCGTTGGTAACCCTTTAGGGTTTTGCTGTTGCCCTTAGCAACAGCATTTCGGGTTCTCTACGTATTAAAACACAACATCTTGCTTTTTCCATCTTAGCAGTTCTAATACAAGGGAGATACCCAGTTCCTTAGCCTCTGGGCTTCTCTGTTCACTTTGTGTGTATTTTGTTACCCTATCACCTTCTGTGTACGTTATGTCATATTCCCCAGTTTGTCTGTGAGTCCATCTGTTTTGCATAACAGTTCAAACACCAGTACATTCCTGCAGACACTGGAGTGCATAACAGTTCTGACACCAGTACTTTCCTGCTGGCACTGGTGTGCATAACATATTCAGCAGCCTAATACTCCTGTTGAAATTTTGTGGGAATATGGAGCATACCCCTCAAAATACGTTGCAACAGGTGGTCGATCAGGTGCAGGTCCTGACTCGACAATTTAATGATTTGTCCATTAAAATGCACACCTCCCAGGCTGCTGGCGGAGCTCCCGCAGCAGCAGCACCTGCAGGGGTTAAGGAGCCGAAAGTAAATCTCCCGGATCGTTTTTCTGGAGATCGCTCGCAGTTCTTTTGTTTCAAGGAGAGCTGCAAGCTATACTTCCAGCTTAGGCCTCAGTCTTCTGGGTCGGAGATTCAGCGGGTGGGCATAGTGATTTCCTTGCTACAAGGAGACCCACAGGTCTGGGCATATGGGTTGCAGCCTGACTGTCCGTCGCTTAAAAGTGTTGATGTTTTTTTTACGGCACTGGGCATGTTGTATGATGACCCTGACAAGACGGCCTCAGCCGAGGCTCAGATTTCGATCCTTAAGCAAGGGCGAAGGCCAGTTGAGGTTTACTGTACGGAGTTTCGGAGGTTGGCCCATGATACCCAGTGGAATGACCCAGCCCTGAGACACCAGTACCGAAGAGGTCTTTCTAACCAGATAAAGGACCAACTGGTACAATATCCCTTGCCTGATAGCTTGGATCAGCTCATGCAGTTATCCATCCGGGTGGATAGACGGCTGAGAGAGCGTAGGCTTGAAAGGGAGACTGAGATTTCCTTCCTTCCCAAGGGAACCTCAGACTCTGAGGAATTTTCTGAGGAGAAGACGCGGAGGAGACAGCAGGGGTTGTGTTTGTACTGTGGGAATAAAGGTCATGTGGTAGTATCATGCCCAGAAAAGCCGGAAAACTTCAGGGCCTGAGGGTGATGGGAAATATCCTGTCAGGCCAGAAGTCAGAATTTCCCAAGAAGACTTTTATCATTCCGGTGACCTTGAAGATCCTCGGTCAAACTGTCAAGACCGAGGCCTTTGTGGACAGTGGGGCCGACGGGGTTTTTATGGACCGCCAATTCGCCCTGAAACACTCTGTTCCCTTAGTACCCTTGGCATCGGAAATTGAGATTTGTGGGTTAAACGGGGAACCATTATCCCAAGGTAAAATTACCTCTTGCACTAGCCAGATTTCTTTGTTTATTGGAGCCACACACTCTGAAAAATTGTCCTTTTATGTGACTGTCTGTACTTTTGCCCCATTGGTGTTGGGGTTACCCTGGTTAAGGGCCCACAATCCTCAATTTGACTGGGTCTCTGGGGAGATTCTTAGTTGGGGTACTGATTGTTTCAGGAGTTGCTTGAGCCTTCCAGTCAGGCTCTCGCAGCTAAATTTGCCAGGATTGCCAGGGTGTTATGCAGATTTTGCGGACGTGTTCTCCAAAAAAGTTGCAGAGGTACTACCTCCCCATCGCCCCTATGACTGTGCCATTGATTTGTTGCCAAATGCTAAGCTTCCCAAGAGCAGGTTGTACTCCCTGTCACGTCCTGAGACTCAGGCTATGGCAGAGTACATTCAGGAGAACTTGGCTAAGGGATTTATCAGACCTTCACAGTCTCCAGTTGGGTCGGGGTTCTTCTTCGTGGGTAAAAAGGACGGTTCGTTGCGACCCTGCATCGACTTCAGGGAATTGAACCGTATCACGATTAAAAACTCATACCCACTGCCTCTCATTTCGGTCTTGTTTGACCAGCTTCGTACTGCCACCATTTTTTCTAAGATTGACCTACGCGGTGCGTACAATCTAATCCGAATAAGAGAGGGGGATGAATGGAAGACTGCCTTTAATACCCACTCAGGGCATTATGAATATTTGGTGATGCCTTTTGGGCTCTGTAATGCCCCGGCAGTCTTCCAGGATTTCATGAATGATGTGCTCAGGGAATATTTGGATAGATTCTTAGTTGTATACTTAGATGACATCCTAATCTTCTCCCATTCCCTGGAGGAACATCGGAAGCATGTACGCTTAGTCCTCCAGAAACTCAGAGACCACCGGCTTGGGGCGAAGCTGGAGAAGTGCGAATTTGAAGTTCAGCAAATCGCATTTCTAGGATATATTATCTCCCCAGAAGGTTTCCAAATGGAGGGTTCCAAGGTACAGGCAGTCCTGGATTGGGTGCAGCCCACTAGTTTGAAGGCGCTTCAGCGTTTCCTGGGCTTTGCGAATTTTTATAGACGATTTATCGCTGGATTTTCGTCTATAGTGGCGCCCTTGGTGGCACTCACTAAGAAAGGGGCGGATGTTGCTCACTGGTCTTGTGAGGCTAAAGCGGCTTTTGCCCGTCTCAAAAGGGCATTTGTTTCGGCCAAGGTGCTGCGACACCCAGATCCAGAGCGTCCTTTTGTGGTGGAGGTGGATGCCTCTGAGATGGGTATTGGGGCAGTGCTTTCTCAGATGGGAGTGTCTGATAATCGCCTTCATCCCTGTGCTTACTTTTCCCGTAAATTTTCGCCTGCCGAGATGAATTATGACGTGGGTAACCGGGAATTGTTGGCTATTAAGGATGCACTCGAGGAGTGGAGACACTGGCTTGAGGGGGCTAAGTTTGTGGTCTCAATTCTCACTGACCATAAGAATCTGGCATATTTAGAGTCAGCGAAGCGTCTCAATGCCAGGCAGGCACGATGGGCTTTGTTTTTTGCTCGATTTAATTTTTTGATAACATATCGCCCTGGGTCAAAAAACATCAAGGCTGATGCGCTCTCGCGGAGTTTTGCTCCAATCCAGGAGACCACCGAGGAGCCGTTGCCCATTGTTTCCCCATCATGTATTAAAGTGGGCATTACCCAGGACCTCTTATCATTAGTCCTTAGAGCACAGGAGCAGGCTCCTCCAGACCTTCCGGTAGGTCTTTTGTTTGTGCCTCCTAGGTTAAGACAGCGAGTATTCCTGGAATTCCATGCCAAGAAGTCGGCAGGTCACCCGGGTATTGCCAGAACTCGGGAGTTGCTATCTAGGGCGGTGTGGTGGCCCTCGGTGGCTAAGGATGTGGATCAGTGGGTTCGGGCATGTGACATCTGTGCCCGAAATAAGACTCCTAGAGGGGTTCCTGTTGGCCCATTACATCCACTCTCTATCCCATCTAAGCCATGGACCCACATTTCAATGGATTTTGTGGTGGACTTGCCCAAATCCTCGGGGATGACAGCCATCTGGGTTGTCGTTGACAGGTTTTCGAAGATGGCGCACTTCGTTCCACTGGTTGGGCTGCCATCAGCCAGACGCCTGTCTGAATTATTTATGCTGCATGTTGTGCGTCTCCACGGGTTGCCACTTGATGTGGTCTCTGACCGCGGATCCCAGTTTGTGGCCAAATTCTGGAGGGCATTTTGTTCCGATCTCCAGATTTCTGTCAGCTTGTCGTCAGGCTACCATCCGCAGTCTAATGGGCAGACTGAAAGGGTGAACCAGTCCTTGGAGCAGTTCCTCAGGTGTTATGTCTCCAAGTGTCAGACTGATTGGGTTGCTCATCTGTCCATGGTGGAGTTTGCCTATAACAACGCGGCTCACTCTGCTACAGGGATCTCTCCCTTCCTTTGTGTGTATGGGCATCATCCTAAGGCCAATTCTTTTGACCCCCTGGACTCCACGCCTGGTGGTTCCTCTGTGGTTTCGGTCCTTAGAGGTATTTGGCGGAAAGTGAAGAAAGCCCTTGTGTCTGTGTCATTAGTGACCAAAAGGGTTTTTGATAAGCGGAAAAGACCCTGCAGCTTCAAATTAGGAGACTTCGTCTGGTTGTCTACCAAGAATTTGAAGTTGAGACAGCCATCTCATAAGTTAGGCCCCCGGTTCATCGGCCCTTATAAGATCACCAGGGTTATCAATCCGGTGGCATTTCAGTTAGATCTGCCCCGTTCTTTGGGTATCAATAAAACATTTCATTGTTCCCTTTTAAAACGGGCGATTAGTAATCCTTCTTCCAGTGGAAGACCTTCCCCTCTTCTGATACGTGGCCAGAGGGAGTTTGTTGTTGAAAGGATTCTTGACTCCAAGGTGGTTCGGGGTCGGCTGTCATTTTTGGTGCACTGGAAGGGGTATGGCCCGGAGGAGCGGTCGTGGGTGCGCAGTTGTGATCTTCATGCCCCCAGACTGATACGCTCTTTCTTCTCGCAGTTCCCCGATAAACCCGGTGGTAGGGGTTCTTTGACCCCTCGTCAGAGGGGGGGTACTGTTAGGGTCTCCTGCCCTGTGCTGCCACGTCGTCATGGCAACCGGGAGACAAGTGCTAGTGGAGTAACCTGAGCGCAGCTGATACTCCGGTTCGGGTCTTTTGCTGTGCAGTGGTTATAGGCTCTGTGCACGGCAGGGGATCCGGTGCTGGTTTTTGTGCTCACAGTCTGTGAGGTCTGAGTGGGGCGTGGACAGCACCTGCTTTATAAGGCCTCTTTTCAGGGTAAGCAGATGCTGCTGAATCTTTGTTGGTTAGTCAGTTCATGAAAGTTAGCCAGTACTGTGTAGCTTTGTATTTGTTTGTTGCTTACTGCAAATAGGCCTGGGAATTTGGTATTACACTCTGCCAATCCAGACCTAGCAGTAAGACTGGAGTCAGTCGTTTAGCTTGCTGGGGTTCTGTTACTACTCTGTGAACTTAGCAAGTTTGCGGCTGTATTCTAAGACTTGCCTGTCTAATCCTGTCTCACTGTGCTAGGTGTCAGGGGTCAGTTTAGTGGCAGTAAGCTAAAACCTGTGCACTGCAAGTGAGAATTAGGATTGTGGAGATTCTCCTTGTGTCTATCATTCCATCTCTGACCAAGGAGTTTACTGCCACACCCGTTGGTAACCCTTTAGGGTTTTGCTGTTGCCCTTAGCAACAGCATTTCGGGTTCTCTACGTATTAAAACACAACATCTTGCTTTTTCCATCTTAGCAGTTCTAATACAAGGGAGATACCCAGTTCCTTAGCCTCTGGGCTTCTCTGTTCACTTTGTGTGTATTTTGTTACCCTATCACCTTCTGTGTACGTTATGTCATATTCCCCAGTTTGTCTGTGAGTCCATCTGTTTTGCATAACAGTTCAAACACCAGTACATTCCTGCAGACACTGGAGTGCATAACAGTTCTGACACCAGTACTTTCCTGCTGGCACTGGTGTGCATAACACTCGGATGCTCCGCTGCGTAATATACGCTGCGTGCGTCGGCCTTTGAGTTGCGTACGCGAGTCTCACCCTTTGTTAGAGACACGTGTGCGCAAAGCAAATATCCACCGTAACACAACTAACACGTTTATCACTGTAGATGATCCTCGATCGTCTACCGCGCACCACACCAATCTCTCCTTGTACCTTTAGGTAGAGTTGCGTGTGTGTTTTTTACACTTTATCCCTTAATATATTACTTTTACACTTTAACTATAAAATAGCGACAAATCTCTCTTAGCACGTTTTATCAATTATAAAATGGCAAACAGGAGAGTGATATGAAAATACACGAATGAAAAAAGAAATGCAGATATGTGCATGCGTACGCAAGACAGAAATAAAACAGTTTTAAAAGACACTAGCGTTTTGTTCTTACCTCCGGTTCCGGATTCCTTCAGCACCCTTTACTAAGTGAAGCAGACGATTATCCAGACAGCACTACGAGGAATATGATCTCCCGCCCTTTGCTGATGGATAATGTCTGCTGAAATTACCTAGCAGAGATATGTGAAGGACGGACGAGCCCCCAATTGATAAAGCTGAATATTTATCTTATTTAAAATCCTTTAAGAGGTCTAAGAACACTGTACGCTATTGACGTATGGAGTACCGTAAGGGTACGCACGTTGCGTAACAATCGCTTAGCCGTAGTCGAGACGCTCAAGCGTCACGTTCGCTTACGGCCAAGAGATCACAGGCAGGCACGCTATTGGCTGCCGACTAACGTAGTGATTCGCTACAGCGTAGCGGACGCTCGGGACCACGAGGAGATCACCAGCGGCGCAGACGCTCACAATGTTAAACCTTTATAACTATACCATAAAACAGTGTACTATGCAGTAAACCTTGGTGTAGAGATAGAGTGTGGATGCAACACAGTGTAACCTTATTAACTTAAAAGCGCTCTGAGAATACTTAACACTATAAGAAATACACAGATACCGTGCTTAGGGTCTAACGCCTTATATGATTGTTATACTTGAAAAAGAATAATACAATACAAGTCATACACTACAATATAACATAGACTAACTAACCAGATAACTACACAGTAAATACAATACAATTACGTTTAAGGGAAAATGAGAGAAAGAGGAGAAGAGAGAGAGAGAGAGAGATATGGCCCATAATAACAACAGAGACAATATGATTGCGGAGAAAAACTTACGCACAAAGGGGAACGATCGCATGCGCCTCTGGACATCCAGCTCCCGATTATCAGCAATGAGAACCGTTGAAGAGTGAGCTGGATGTGCTCGGCTTGTCTATTTATGCCCCACACACAATACAATTCAATGGTCCCTACAATCTCATTGTTCATTGGACACAGGAATTCGTCTTCGCACTAAAACAAAAGGTCATAGGTTGATTCATACAGGTGGGCTGTGACGATTTCCAACTGCTCAGGTGGGTGGGAAACTAGGTTTCCCGCCGCATGGATAAGTAAGTGCAAATAATAGTAAATGGACATAAACTTCTTATGTCCATAACTATTCGCACGAGCGATTAATCTGTTTCAAACCAACACCGGAATATTGCTAATTAAATACTCTTCCGATGGATACTAAACACCACTGTATTACTCCTGTCTGACCCTTCGTATCAAACAAAGAGGGATTTCTCTGTCCACGAACATGCTACATTAACTAAACTTTCAGAATCTATCAAAGGGACCATAATCTACAAAATACATTATATAGTTAAAATATGTTATGAACGAGTCGCCCGCTAGACGCATACAATCTCTACCGTAAATGCGCATACCGTGCGCCTGCGGGTGCCCGCAACAGCGAGTATGCGCACGCACGGGAGAGCGCACGCACGCGCAGCAGGGACACATATGAGGTGCAAATATGGCAGTGTGCATCGTGATATTTTTCTGACTTTGACAGCTGAAATGAATAATGACGTTGGTACGTTAAATTACTGACTATAAAATGGACATTTGAAGAGTAGCTGCATTGGTTTGAGGGTTCGGGATCAAGGTGAAGCTGTCCTCTCTGTCTTGCCTATAATTAAAGAAAAATAACTTATTTTACAATGAAGAACAGGATTTTTCTTTGCTTGTTTCATTGCTTTTTAGTAGGGATGAGCGGGTTCGGATCTCTGAGATCCAAACTCCACGGACTACAGGATTCGAATCTGGCTTGGGACTTCCCGCAAGACTCGAATCCCAGAATGAGGCAAAAATTCATCATCCCACTGTCAGATTCTCGTTGTTTTTATATTCCATGTAAGGAGCCGCGTGTTGCCGCCATTTTCACTCTGGACTTGGAGAATGAGGGAGACAGACCTCTGTCTGTGGGTCATGGCATACAGGGGTGTTGCTCTCTTGTGCTCTTCTGGGGTGGTGTACTGTGCTGGTAGAGGTGCCTCTGTTCTGTGCTGTTCTGGGGTGGTGTCCTGTGCTGGTCCACTGTGCTGTACAGGGTTGCTGTTCTGGGGTGTCCTGTGCTGTTTGGGGTGCTGTACATGGGTGCTGCAGTCCTGTGCTGTACAAGGACACTGTTCTGTGTGCTGTAAAAATCTGTGTGCTGTAAAAATACAAGGGTGCTGTGGCCCTGTCCTGTATGCTGTAAAAATAGAGAGGTGCTGTGAATATTCAGGAGTGCTGGGGCCCTGTCCTGTATGCAGTAAAAATGCAGGGGTGCTGTAAAAATACAGTGGTGCTGTAAAAATAAAAGAATGCTGTGGCCTCGTCGGGTGCTGTAAAAATACAGGTGTGCTGTGGACCTTTAAAGTATGCTGTAAAAACACAGGGGTGCTGTAAAAATACAGTGGTGCTGTGGCCCTGTCCTGCATACTGTAAAAATAAAGGGGTGCTGTAAAATTACATGGGTGCTGTGAAAATACAGGGGTGCTGTGGTTCTGTATGCTGTAAAAATTAGAGATGAGCGGGTTCGGTTTCTCTGAAACTGAACCCCCCCGAACTTCACCCTTTTTACACGGGTCCGAGGCAGGTTCGAACCTTCCCGCCTTGCTCGGCTAACCCGAGCGCGCCCGAACGTCATCATCCTGCTGTCGGATTCTCGTGAGATTCGGATTCTATATAAGCAGCCGCGCGTCGCCGCCATTTTCACTCGTGCATTGGAGATGATAGGGAGAGGACGTGGCTGGCGTCCTCTCCGTTTATTGTTGAAGTTGATTGGTTTATTGCTTAATTGTGGGGAGGACTGGGGAGCAGCTGTTAGGAGGAGTACAGTGCAGAGTTTTGCTGACCACCAGTTTTTATCCGTTCTCTGCCTGAAAAAAACGCTCCATACCTACCATATCTGTGCTCAGTGTGCTGCATAATATATCTGTGCTGAGTGCTCACATTGCTTAATTGTGGGGACTGGGGAGCAGCTATAGCAGGAGTACAGTGCAGAGTTTTGCTGACAGTGACCACCAGTATACGTTGTCTGCCTGAAAAACACTCCATATCTGTGCTCAGTGTGCTGCTTTATTGTGGGGACTGGGGACCACCAGTATAATTAATATTATATAGGAGGAGTACAGTGCAGAGTGCACTGCTGTACCTACCTCTGTGTCGTCATCCATTAAGTATACTATCCATCTACATTCTATACCTGTGGTGCATTTTAGTTTTGCAGTTTGCTGACAGTGTCCACCAGTATACTATATATAGCAGTACGGTAGGCCACTGCTGTACCTACCTCTGTGTCGTCATCCATTAAGTATACTATCCATCTACATTCTATAACTGTGGTGCATTTTAGTTTTGCAGTTTGCTGACACAGTGTCCACCAGTATAATATATATAGCAGTACGGTAGGCCACTGCTGTACCTACCTCTGTGTCGTCATCCATTAAGTATACTATCCATCTACATTCTATACCTGTTGTGCATTTTAGTTTTGCAGTTTCCTGACACAGTGACCACCAGTATACTATATATAGCAGTATGGTAGGCCACTGCTGTACCTACCTCTGTGTCGTCATCCATTAAGTATACTATCTATCTACATTCTATACCTGTGGTGCATTTTAGTTTTGCAGTTTGCTGACAGTGTCCACCAGTATACTATATATAGCAGTACGGTAGGCCACTGCTGTACCTACCTCTGTGTCGTCATCCATTAAGTATACTATCCATCTACATTCTATACCTGTGGTGCATTTTAGTTTTGCAGTTTGCTGACAGTGTCCACCAGTATACTATATATAGCAGTACGGTAGACCACTGCTGTACCTACCTCTGTGTCGTCATCCATTAAGTATACTATCCATCTACATTCTATACCTGTGGTGCATTTTAGTTTTGCAGTTTGCTGACAGTGTCCACCAGTATACTATATATAGCAGTATGGTAGGCCACTGCTGTACCTACCTCTGTGTCGTCATCCATTAAGTATACTATCCATCTACATTCTATACCTGTGGTGCATTTTATTTTTGCAGTTTGCCGA
Organism: Pseudophryne corroboree; assembly: GCF_028390025.1. Classification (NCBI taxonomy): domain Eukaryota; kingdom Metazoa; phylum Chordata; class Amphibia; order Anura; family Myobatrachidae; genus Pseudophryne; species Pseudophryne corroboree. Next base: position 157,694,329 of record NC_086451.1, on the reverse strand, counting down.
CACAGTGTAAACCAGTATACTATATATAGCAGTACGGTAGGCCACTGCTGTACCTACCTCTGTGTCATCATCCATTAAGTATACTATCCATCTACATTCTATACCTGTTGTGCATTTTAGTTTTGCAGTTTCCTGACACAGTGACCACCAGTATACTATATATAGCAGTACGGTAGGCCACTGCTGTACCTACCTCTGTGTCGTCATCCATTAAGTATACTATCCATCTACATTCTATACCTGTGGTGCATTTTAGTTTTGCAGTTTGCTGACAGTGTCCACCAGTATACTATATATAGCAGTACGGTAGGCCACTGCTGTACCTACCTCTGTGTCGTCATCCATTAAGTATACTATCCATCTACATTCTATACCTGTGGTGCATTTTAGTTTTGCAGTTTGCTGACAGTGTCCACCAGTATACTATATATAGCAGTACGGTAGGCCACTGCTGTACCTACCTCTGTGTCGTCATCCATTAAGTATACTATCCATCTACATTCTATACCTGTGGTGCATTTTAGTTTTGCAGTTTGCTGACACAGTGTCCACCAGTATAATATATATAGCAGTACGGTAGGCCACTGCTGTACCTACCTCTGTGTCGTCATCCATTAAGTATACTATCCATCTACATTCTATACCTGTTGTGCATTTTAGTTTTGCAGTTTCCTGACACAGTGACCACCAGTATACTATATATAGCAGTATGGTAGGCCACTGCTGTACCTACCTCTGTGTCGTCATCCATTAAGTATACTATCCATCTACATTCTATACCTGTGGTGCATTTTAGTTTTGCAGTTTGCTGACAGTGTCCACCAGTATACTATATATAGCAGTACGGTAGGCCACTGCTGTACCTACCTCTGTGTCGTCATCCATTAAGTATACTATCCATCTACATTCTATACCTGTGGTGCATTTTAGTTTTGCAGTTTGCTGACCGTGTCCACCAGTATACTATATATAGCAGTACGGTAGACCACTGCTGTACCTACCTCTGTGTCGTCATCCATTAAGTATACTATCCATCTACATTCTATACCTGTGGTGCATTTTAGTTTTGCAGTTTGCTGACAGTGTCCACCAGTATACTATATATAGCAGTATGGTAGGCCACTGCTGTACCTACCTCTGTGTCATCATCCATTAAGTATACTATCCATCTACATTCTATAACTGTGGTGCATTTTAGTTTTGCAGTTTGCTGACAGTGTCCACCAGTATACTATATATAGCAGTACGGTAGGCCACTGCTGTACCTACCTCTGTGTCATCATCCATTAAGTATACTATCCATCTACATTCTATACCTGTGGTGCATTTTAGTTTTGCAGTTTGCTGACACAGTGACCACCAGTATACTATATATAGCAGTACGGTAGGCCACTGCTGTACCTACCTCTGTGTCGTCATCCATTAAGTATACTATCCATCTACATTCTATACCTGTGGTGCATTTTAGTTTTGCAGTTTGCTGACCGTGTCCACCAGTATACTATATATAGCAGTACGGTAGGCCACTGCTGTACCTACCTCTGTGTCGTCATCCATTAAGTATACTATCCATCTACATTCTATACCTGTGGTGCATTTTAGTTTTGCAGTTTGCTGACAGTGTCCACCAGTATACTATATATAGCAGTACGGTAGGCCACTGCTGTACCTACCTCTGTGTCGTCATCCATTAAGTATACTATCCATCTACATTCTATACCTGTGGTGCATTTTAGTTTTGCAGTTTGCTGACAGTGTCCACCAGTATAATATATATAGCAGTACGATAGGCCACTGCTGTACCTACCTCTGTGTCGTCATCCATTAAGTATACTATCCATCTACATTCTATACCTGTGGTGCATTTTAGTTTTGCAGTTTGCTGACAGTGTCCACCAGTATACTATATATAGCAGTATGGTAGGCCACTGCTGTACCTACCTCTGTGTCGTCATTCATTAAGTATGACATCCATCTACATTCTATACCTGTGGTGCATTTTAGTTTTGCAGTTTGCTGACAGTGTCCACCAGTATACTATATATAGCAGTATGGTAGGCCACTGCTGTACCTACCTCTGTGTCGTCATCCATTAAGCATACTATCCATCTACATTCTATACCTGTGGTGCATTTTAGTTTTGCAGTTTGCTGACAGTGTCCACCAGTATACTATATATAGCAGTACGGTAGGCCACTGTTGTACCTACCTCTGTGTCGTCATCCATTAAGTATACTATCCATCTACATTCTATACCTGTGGTGCATTTTATTTTTGCAGTTTGCCGACACAGTGTAAACCAGTATACTATATATAGCAGTACGGTAGGCCACTGCTGTACCTACCTCTGTGTCGTCATCCATTAAGTATACTATCATTCTACATTCTATACCTGTGGTGAATTTTAGTTTTGCAGTTTGCTGACACAGTGTCCACCAGTATACTATATATAGCAGTACGGTAGGCCACTGCTGTACCTACCTCTGTGTCGTCATCCATTAAGTATACTATCCATCTACATTCTATACCTGTGGTGCATTTTATTTTTGCAGTTTGCTGACACAGTGTCCACCAGTATACTATATATAGCAGTACGGTAGGCCACTGCTGTACCTACCTCTGTGTCGTCATTCATTAAGTATGACATCCATCTACATTCTATACCTGTGGTGCATTTTAGTTTTGCAGTTTGCTGACACAGTGACCACCAGTATACTATATATAGCAGTACGGTACGGAAGGCCACTGCTCTACCTACCTCTGTGTCGTCATCCATTAAGTATACTATCCATCTACATTCTATACCTGTGGTGCATTTTAGTTTTGCAGTTTGCTGACACAGTGTCCACCAGTGTACTATATATAGCAGTACGGTAGGCCACTGCTGTACCTACCTCCGTGTCGTCATCCATTAAATATACTATCCATCTACATTCTATACCTGTGGTGCATTTTAGTTTTGCAGTTTGCTGACACAGTGACCACCAGTATACTATATATAGCAGTACGGTAGGCCACTGCTGTACCTACCTCTGTGTCGTCATCCATTAAGTATACTATCCATCTACATTCTATACCTGTGGTGCATTTTAGTTTTTAAGTTTGCTGACAGTGTCCACCAGTATACTATATATAGCAGTACGGTAGGCCACTGCTGTACCTACCTCTGTGTCATCAAGTATACTATCCATCCATACCTGTGGTGCATTTCAGTTGTGCGCAGTAAATATAGTAGTAGGCCATTGCTATTGATACTGGCATATAATTCCACACATTAAAAAATGGAGAACAAAAATGTGGAGGTTAAAATAGGGAAAGATCAAGATCCACTTCCACCTCGTGCTGAAGCTGCTGCCATTAGTCATGAAATGCCATCAACGTTGTCTGCCAAGGCCGATGCCCAATGTCATAGTAGAGAGCATGTAAAATCCAAAAGACAAAAGTTCAGTAAAATGACCCAAAAATCAAAATTAAAAGCGTCTGAGGAGAAGCGTAAACTTGCCAATATGCCATTTACGACACGGAGTGGCAAGGAACGGCTGAGGCCCTGGCTTATGTTCATGGCTAGTGGTTCAGCTTCATATGAGGATGGAAGCACTCATCCTCTCGCTAGAAAAAAGAAAAATTTTAAGCTGGCAAAAGCACAGCAAAGAACTATGCGTTCTTCTAAATCACAAATCCCCAAGGAGAGTCCAATTGTGTCGGTTGCGATGCCTGACCTTCCCAACACTGGACTGGAAGAGCTTGCGCCTTCCACCATTTGCACGCCCCCTGCAAGTGCTGGAAGAAGCACCCGCAGTCCAGTTCCTGATAGTCAAATTGAAGATGTCACTGTTGAAGTACACCAGGATGAGGATATGGGTGTTGCTGGCGCTGGGGAGGAAATTGACAAGGAGGATTCTGATGGTGAGGTGGTTTGTTTAAGTCAGGCACCCGGGGAGACACCTGTTGTCCGTGGGAGGAATATGGCCATTGACATGCCTGGTCAAAATACAAAAAAAATCAGCTCTTCGGTGTGGAATTATTTCAACACAAATGAGGACAACAGGTGTCAAGCCGTGTGTTGCCTTTGTCAAGCTGTAATAAGTAGGGGTAAGGACGTTAACCACCTCGGAACATCCTCCCTTATACGTCACCTGCAGCGCATTCATCATAAGTCAGTGACAAGTTCAAAAACTTTGGGTGACAGCAGAAGCAGTCCACTGACCACTAAATCCCTTCCTCTTGTAACCAAGCTCCTGCAAACCACACCACCAACTCCCTCAGTGTCAATTTCCTCCTTACCCAGGAAAGCCAATAGTCCTGCAGGCCATGTCACTGTCAAGTCTGATGAGTCCTCTCCTGCCTGGGATTCCTCCGATGCATCCTTGAGTGTAACGCCTACTGCTGCTGGCGCTGCTGTTGTTGCTGCTGGGAGTCGATCGTCATCCAAGAGGGGAAGTCGGAAGACCACGTGTACTACTTCCAGTAAGCAATTGACTGTCCAACAGTCCTTTGCGAGGAATATGAAATATCACAGCAGTCATCCTGCTGCAAAGCAGATAACTCAGGCCTTGGCAGCCTGGGCGGTGAGAAACGTGGTTCCAGTATCCATCGTTAATTCAGAGGCAACTATAGACTTGATTGAGGTACTGTGTCCCCGGTACCAAATACCATCTAGGTTCCATTTCTCTAGGCAGGTGATACCGAAAATGTACACAGACGTCAGAAAAAGACTCACCAGTGTCCTAAAAATGCAGTTGTACCCAATGTCCACTTAACCATGGACATGTGGACAAGTGGAGCAGGGTAGACTCAGGACTATATGACTGTGACAGCCCACTGGGTAGATGTATTGCCTCCCGCAGCAAGAACAGCAGCGGCGGCACCAGTAGCAGCATCTCGCAAACGCCAAGTCGTTCCTAGGCAGGCTACGCTTTGTATCACCGCTTTCCATAAGAGGCACACAGCTGACCACCTCTTACGGGAACTGAGGAAGATCATCGCAGAATGGCTTACCCCAATTGGACTCTCCTGGGGATTTGTGACATCGGACAACGCCAGCAATATTGTGCGTGCATTACATCTGGGCAAATTCCAGCACGTCCCATGTTTTGCACATACATTGAATTTGGTGGTGCAGAATTATTTAAAAAACGACAGGGGCGTGCAAGAGATGCTGTCGGTGGCCCTAAGAATTGCGGGCCACTTTCGGCATTCAGGTACCGCGTACAGAAGACTGGAGCACCACCAAACATTCCTGAACCTGCCCTGCCATCATCTGAAGCAAGAGGTGGTAACGAGGTGGAATTCAACCCTCTATATGCTTCAGAGGATGGAGGAGCAGCAAAAGGCCATTCAAGTCTATACATCTGCCCACGATATAGGCAAAGGAGGGGGAATGCACCTGACTCAAGCGCAGTGGAGAATGATTTCAACGTTGTGCAAGGTTCTGCAACCCTTTGAACTTGCCACACGGGAAGTCAGTTCAGACACTGCCAGCCTGAGTCAGGTCATTTCCCTCATCAGGCTTTTGCAGAAGAAGCTGGAGAGATTGAAGGAGGAGCTAAAACAGAGCGATTCCGCTAGGCATGTGGGACTTGTGGATGGAGCCCTTAATTCGCTTAACCAGGATTCACGGGTGGTCAATCTGTTGAAATCAGAGCACTACATTTTGGCCACAGTGCTCGATCCTAGATTTAAAACCTACGTTGTATCTCTCTTTCCGGCAGACGCAAGTCTGCAGAGGTTCAAAGACCTGCTGGTGAGAAAATTGTCAAGTCAAGTGGAACGTGACCCGTCAACATCTCCTCCTTCACATTTTCCCGCAACTGGGGGTGCGAGGAAAAGGCTAAGAATTCCTAGCCCACCCGCTGGCGGTGATGCAGGGCAGTCTGGAGCGAGTGCTGACATCTGGTCCGGACTGAAGGACCTGCCAATGATTACTGACATGTCGTCTACTGTCACTGCATATGATTCTCTCACCATGGAAAGAATGGTGGAGGATTATATGAGTGACCGCATCCAAGTAGGCACGTCAGACAGTCCGTATGTAAACTGGCAGGAAAAAGAGGCAATTTGGAGGCCCTTGCACAAACTGGCTTTATTCTACCTAAGTTGCCCTCCCTCCAGTGTGTACTCCGAAAGAGTGTTTAGTGCAGCCGCTCACCTTGTCAGCAATCGGCGTACAAGGTTACTTCCAGAAAATGTGGAGAAGATGATGTTCATCAAAATGAATTATAATCAATTCCTCCGTGGAGACATTCACCAGCAGCAATTGCCTCCAGAAAGTACACGGGGACCTGAGATGGTGGATTCCAGTGGGGACGAATTAATAATCTGTGAGGAGAGGGATGTGCACAGTGAAAGGGGTGAGGAATCGGAGGATGATGATGAGGTGGACATCTTGCCTCTGTAGAGCCAGTTTGTGCAAGGAGAGATTGATTGCTTCTTTTTTGGTGGGGGCACAAACCAACCAGTCATTTCAGTCACAGTCGTGTGGCAGACAATGTCGCTGAAATGATGGGTTCGTTAAAGTGTGCATGTCCTGTTTATACAACATAAGTGTGGGTGGGAGGGCCCAAGGACAATTCCATCTGCACCTCTTTTTTCTTTCATTTTTCTTTGCATCATGTGCTGTTTGGGGACAATTTTTTGGAAGTGCCATCCTGTCTTGATTGACACTGCAGTGCCACTCCTAGATGAGCAAGGTGTTTGTGTCGGCCACTTGTGTCGCTTAGCTTAGTCAAACAGCCACCTTGGTGCGCCTCTTTTTTTCTTTGCATCATGTGCTGTTTGGGGACTATTTTTTGGAAGTGCCATCCTGTCTTGATTGACACTGCAGTGCCACTCCTAGATGGGCCAGGTGTTTGTGTCGGCCACTTGTGTCGCTAAGCTTAGTCAAACAGCCACCTTGGTGCGCCTCTTTTTTTTTTTTTGCATCGTGTGCTGTTTGGGGACAATTTTTTGGAAGTGCCATCCTGTCTTGATTGACACTGCAGTGCCACTCCTAGATGGGCCAGGTGTTTTTGTCGGCCACTTGTGTTGCTTAGCTTAGTCAAACAGCCACCTTGGTGCGCCTCTTTTTTTCTTTGCATCATGTGCTGTTTGGGGAATTTTTTTTGGAAGTGCCATCCTGTCTTGATTGACACTGCAGTGCCACTCCTAGATGGGCCAGGTGTTTGTGTCGGCCACTTGTGTCGCTTAGCTTAGTCAAACAGCCACCTTGGTGCGCCTCTTTTTTTCTTTGCATCATGTGCTGTTTGGGGACAATTTTTTGGAAGTGCCATCCTGTCTTGATTGACACTGCAGTGCCACTCCTAGATGGGCCAGGTGTTTGTGTTGGCCACTTGTGTCGCTTAGCTTAGTCAAACAGCCAGCTTGGTGCGCCTCTTTTTTTCTTTGCATCATGTGCTGTTTGGGGACAATTTTTTGGAAGTGCCATCCTGTCTTGATTGACACTGCAGTGCCACTCCTAGATGGGCCAGGTGTTTGTGTCGGCCACTTGTGTCGCTTAGCTTAGTCAAACAGCCACCTTGGTGCGCCTCTTTTTTTCTTTGCATCATGTGCTGTTTGGGGACTATTTTTTGGAAGTGCCATCCTGTCTTGATTGACACTGCAGTGCCACTCCTAGACAGGGCCGGCAACAGAAATCTCGGGGCCCCGTACAGTGATATCTGTGGGGCCCCATCTAATTTTATATATATATATACTGTCTATCTATCTATCTATCTATCTATCTATCTATCTATCTATCCACACACAGAGGCTCCAGCAGGGGCTATGCTGCAGACAAGACCAGCACTCCATTCATAGCATAAAGTGATTTAATGTCATCCAAGACACGACTAGTGCAAAGTCAGCATATGGCATATTGGAATATTCTCACAAATAACGTCCATGCTGGGGACATGTGTCCAACCCAGCTGTGGCTCCCTCAGTCTGTCTGTCCCCAATGACTACATGCTGCATTCCTAGCTCCCCTACCCTATGCCAAAGCAATATATACCCTCACCAATCCACTCTTACCCAGGGGAGAGATTCACCTGCGCTGCACTTTCCACTATCCAGACCCGCACACCACACAGCAGATACCATGCGGCCCTCACACCCCACCAGAAGAGGCCAGCACAGGGCACAGGAATCCTGCCCAGCGGAGCTGCTGCCATGTCCCATAACTGCTTGCAACAGATAGGGACCCGGAATAGCAGGTGCACACTTGCGCCGCATAATGACTGTGTGTAAGAGGCTCCTGTCACTCTGAGGCTCCATTGTAGAGAGAGCACACCCCCTTTTTCATTTTATACTTTTGTACTGAGCCCTTAGGGAGCCCTGGCACTCTCCACATGGCCAGCTGTCTCAGTCCTATACAGCGCAGACTTGCTACCCCCGCCCTCCTGATTACTCTGAGGCTGCGCCCACACCACCTATTTGGACAAGACGGCTCACATCCCTGACGGTCACTAAGTGGCATATCCTTGGGGCCCCTCTGACCCTTGGGGCCCGGTACAGTTGTCCCCTTTGACCCCCCCTGTCGCCGGCCCTGCTCCTAGATGGGCCAGGTGTTTGTGTCGGCCACTTGTGTCGCTTAGCTTAGCCATCCATCAACCTCGGTGCAAATTGTAGGACTAAAAATAATATTGTGAGGTGTGAGGTGTTCAGAATAGACTGGAAATGAGTGGAAATTATGGTAATTGAGGTTAATAATACTATGGGACCAAAATGACCCCAAAATTCTATGATTTAAGCTGTTTTTTAGGGTTTTTTGAAAAAAACACCCGAATCCAAAACACACCCGAATCCGACAAAAAAATTTCGGTGAGGTTTGCCAAAATGCGTCCGAATCCAAAACACGGCCGCGGAACCGAATCCAAAACCAAAACACAAAACCCGAAAAATGTCCGGTGCACATCACTAGTAAAAATACAAGGGTGCTGTAATAATAATAATGGTGTTGTGTTCCTGTCAAGGTGCTGTGGCCCTGTCCTGTGTGCTGTAAAAATACAGGGCTGATGTAAAAAATCAGAGGTGCTGTGGTCCTGTCCTGTATGCTGTAAAAATACAGGGGTGCTGTGGCCCTTTACTGTATGCTGTAAAAAGACAGGGGTGTTGTAAAAATACAGGGGTACCGTGAAAATACAGGGGTGCTGTGGCCCTTTTCGGTATCCTGTAAAAATACAGGGGTGCTGTAAAAATACAGTGTTTCAGTGAAAATACAGGTGCGCTTTTGCCCTGTCTTGTATGCTGTAAAAATACAGGAGTGCTGTATAAATACAGGGGTGCTGTGACCCTGCCCTGTATTGTGTAAAAATATAGGGGTGCTGTAAAAATATAGGGGTGCTATGGCACTGTCCTGTATGCTGTAAAATTACAGTGGTGCTATAAAAATACAAAGGTGCTGTGGCCCTGTCCTGTATGCTGTAAAATATAGGTCTGCTGTAAAAATACAGGGGTGCTGAAAAAATAAAGGAACACTGTGGCCCTGTCCTGTACGCTTTAAAAATACATGGGTGCTGTGGCCCTTTCATGTTTGCTGTAAAAATACAGGGGTGCTGTGGCCCTGTCCTGTATGCTGTAAAAAGACAGGGGTGTTATAAAAATGCAGGGGTGCTGTAAAAATAAAGGAAAACTCTGGCCCTCTCCTATATGCAGTAAAAAAAGGGGTGCTGTGAAAAACAGGGGTGCTGTGGCCCTTTCCTGTATGCTGTAATAATACAGGGGTGCTGTGAAAATACAGGGGTGTTGTGGTCCTGTCCTCTATGCTGTAAAAACACAGGGGTACTTTGGCCCTTTCCTGTATGTTGTAAAAGTACAGGGTGCTGTGAAAATACAGGGGTGCTGTGGCCCTGTCCTGTATGCTGTAAAAATACAGGGCTGCTGTGGCCCTGTCCTGTATGCTGTAAAAATACAAGTGTGCTGTACAAATAAAGAAATGCTGTGGCCCTGTCGTGTGCTGCAAAAATACAGGGATGCTGTGGCCCTGTCCTGTATTCTGTGAAAATACTGGGGTGCTGTGGCCCTGTCCTGTATTCTGTAAAAATACAGGGGTGATGTGGCTCCTGTCCTGTATGCTGTAAAAATACTGGAGTGCTGCAAAAATACAGAGGTGCCTTGGCACTGTCCTGCATGCTGTAAAAATACAGTGGTGCTGTAAAAATACAGAGGTGCTTTGAATATTCAGGGGTACTGTGGAACTGTCTTGTATGCTGTAAAAACATAGGGTTGCTGAAAAATACAGAGGTGCAGTAAAAATACAAGGGTGCTGTAAACATAAAGGAACGCTGTGGCCCTGTCAGGTGCTGTAAAAATACAGAGGTGCTGTGGCCCTGTTCTGTATGCTGTAAAAATACAGGGGTGTTGTAAAAATATAGGGGTGCTTTACAATAAAGGAACACTGTGGCCCTGTCCTGTATACTGTAAAAATAAATGGATGCTGTGGCCCTTTCCTGCATGCTGTGAAAATCAGGGGTGCTGTGAAAATACAGGGCTGCAATAGCCCTGTCCTGTATTCTGTAAAAATACAGGGGTGCTGTAAAAATTCAGGGGTGCTGTGGTCCTGCCCTGTATGCTGTAAAAATACAGGGGTGTTGTAAAAATGCAAGGGTGCTATGGCCCTTTCCTGTATGCTGTAAAAATACAGGGGTGCTGTAGAAATAAAGGAATTCTGTGACCCTGTTGGGTGCTGTAAAAATACTGGGGTGCTCTGGCCCTTTCCTGTATTCTGTGAAAATACAGGAGTACTGTGGCCATCTCCTGTATCCTGTAAAAATACAGGGGTGCTGTAAAAATACATGGGTGCTGTAAAAATAATGGAACATTGTGGCCCTGTCCTGTATGCTGTAAAAAGACAGGGGTGCTGTACATATATAGGGGCATTTTTTGCTGTAATGATAAAGGGGCACAGTCCTGTGAAATGGAGAACTAAAATTTGGAGGAAAAAATAGTGGAAGATCAAGAACCACTTTGAGTTCTTAGTACTAGTGCTGAAGCTGCTGCTGCCACCAGTCATGACATTGACAATGCAATTCCATCAATGTCGTCTGCTAAGGCTGATGCCCAATGTCATAGAGGGCATGTAAACTCCAAGAAGCAAAAATTAATAACTAAAAAAAAAAGAAGTTATCTGATGATAACAAGTTAATTTGGCAATATGCCATTCACAAAACGAAGTGGCAAGGAAAGGCTAAGGCCTTTGCCTATTTTCATGACTGGTGGTAAAACTTCTCATGAAGATGGAAGCCCTCCTCCCTCTCCAAAAACTAAAAAAATAAAGCTTGTTAGACCACAGAAAAAAAACTGTGCATTCAGTCTCAGAGATATCAAAAATCCCCAAGGAGAGTCCAAGTGTGGCCTCTGTTGCGATGTCTAGGCCAGACTTTCCCAAGACTGTATGGGAAGAGGAGGTTCCTACCACTATTTGCACACCCTCTGCAAGTGCTGGGAGGAGCACTGCCAGTCCAGTTGCTGATATTGAGATTGAGGATGTCACTGTAGAAGTACACCAGGATGAGGAGGATATTGGTTAGGCTGGCGCTGAAGAGAACGTTGACGATGAGGATTCTGATGGTGAAGTGGTTTGTTTCGATAAGGCTCCAGTTGAGACAGTTGTTGTCTATGGGATGAAAAAGCACATTGTCATACCTGGGCAAAATACCAAAAAAAGATCCACCTCTTCGGTGTGGAATTATTTCTCCACAAATCTGGACAACAGGTGTCAAGCCACCTGTTGCCTTTGTCAATCCATAATAAGTTGGGGTAAGGACGTTAACCCCCTCATGTCATTGTCGAGTCCAGAAACTTTGGGTAAGAGCGTAAGCAGTCCAGTTACACCTAAATTCCCTTTTCCTGTTGTATTCAAGATCCTGCAATCCACACCACCAACTCCCTCATCGTCAATTTCCTCCTCAATCAGGATCAGAAGTAGTCCTGCAGGCCATGACACTGGCATAACTGACGAGTCCTATCCGCAATTCCTCCTGAGGATCCTTGAGTGCTATGCCTACTGCTGCTGCTGCTGTTGCTGCTGGGAGTCGATCATCATCCCATAGAGGAAGTCGGAAGACCACTTGTACTACTTTAACTGAGCAATTGACTGTCCAACAGTCCTTTGTGAGGAAGATGAAATATGACATAGTGAATTACTGAGGCCATAACAACTATGCTGGTGTTAGACGTGCATTCGGTATCCTCCATAGTGCAGTGGCATTTAGACAGTTGATGGACGTACAGATGAATCCGCACACATCTAGTGCGGCTCCATCGCACACGTGCAATCCCGGTGGGACTATGCGATCCGGCCACATAGCTCTGCCGGGAGTGCACACAGACACTCCCAACTTGATCCTGCCCTGTCATCAACTGAAGCAAGAGGTAGTGACGAGGTGGAATTCAACCCCCTATATGCTTCAGGGGATGGAGGAGCAGCAAAAGGCCATTCAAGCCTATACATCCACCTACAACATAGGCTAAGGAGGGGGAATACACCTGACTCAAGTACAGTGGAGAATGATTTTTGTTTTGTGCAAGGTTCTCCAACCCTTCAAACTTACCACATGTGAAGTCAGTTTAGACATTGCCAGCTTGAGTCGGGTCATTCCCCTCATCAGGCTTTTTCAAAAGCAGTGGGAGAAATTGAAGGAGGAGCTAAAAATGAGCGATTCCGCTAATTATGTTGGACTTGTGGATGGAGCCCTTTATTGGTTTTGCCAGGATTCAAGAGTGGTCAATCTGTTGAAATCAGATCACTACATTTTGGCCAACGTGCTTGATCCTAGGTTTAAAGCCTACATTGTATCTCTCTTTCCGGTGGACACAAGTCTGCAGATGTGCTAAGTAATACCTGCTGGTGAGAAAATTGTCAGCTCAAGCAGAACGTGACCCACCAGCAGCTCCTCCTTCATTTTCTCCCACAACTGGTGCTGCGAGGAAAATAATAAAATTTCCTAGCTGATACGCTGGCAGTGATGCAGGGCAGTCAGAAGCAAGTTTTGTCATCTGGTCCGGAATGAAGGAGCTGCCAACAATTACTGACATGTCTACTGTCACTGCATATGATGCTGTCACAGTTGAAAGAATGGTGGAGGATTATATGAGTGACAACATCCAAGTAGGCATGTCAGACAGTCCGTATGTATACTGGCAGAAAAAAGAGGCAATTTGGAGGCACTTGCACAAACTGGCTATATTTTACCTATTTTGCCCCACCCTCCAGTGTGTACTCCAAAAGAGTGTCTAGTCCAGCCGGTAATCTTGTCAGCGACCGGCTTAGGAGAATACTTCCACAAAATATGGAATAGATGATGTTCATCAAAATGAATTATAAATTCCTCCAGGAAGACCTTTGCCAGCAATTGCCTCCAGAAAGTACACAGGGACCTGTGATGGTGGATTCCAGCGCTGACGAATTAATACTTTGTGAGGATGAGGATTGAAACACTAAATGGGGTGAGGAACCGGAGGATGAGGATGATGATGACCTCATGCCTCTGTAGAGCCAGTTTGTGCAAGGAGAGATTACTTGCTTCTTTTTTGGTGTGGGCCCAAACAAAGCAATTATTTCAGCCACAGTCGTGTGGCAGACCCTGTTGCTGAAATGATTGGTTTGTTAAAGTGCCATCCTGTCTGCCCCTACAGTGCCACTCCTAGATTGGCCAGGTATTTGTGCCGCCCACTTCTGTCGCTTAGCTTAGTCATCCAGTTACCTTGGTGCAACCTTTTGGCCTAAAACAATATTGTGAGGTGTGAGGTGTTCAGAATAGACTGGAAATGAGTGGAAATTAATGTTATTGAGGTTTTAATACTGTAGGAACAACAACAAAAAAACAAATACTGTGTTTTTATTGTTTTTTGTGTTTTTTCCCAAGAAATATCCAAATAAAAAACCAAAACCCGAAATGTTGGTTTTGGCAAAAACAAACCATAAAACCCGAAAAGTGTCTGGTGCACATCTCTACTTTTTAGTAACACATTTTCTTATTTGAATAACATTTATGTATGTATGTATGTATGTATGTATGTATTTAGTTAGTTATATGTATTCTATTTTTGAAGAGCAGGGCTGGAAAATTCACTAAAGTCAGGTGGTGACTACATATTCTCATGCTTGACTTACATTGATCTCCACATGTGAACTTCATCCCTGGCTTCAAAAACACCTACAGTAATTTGATCTAATTTTATTTAGTACTGTAATGTGAATTTGTAATGTAACAATATATGAATTGGAGCCTTTGCTAGATCTGCTTCAATCAAATTAAAACAATAAAAAGGAGCGCTTTTGTGCCAATTGAATGCTCATACCTATAAAAAGTAGTGATGAGCGGGTACGGTTCCTCGGAAACCGAACCCCCCCGAACTTCACCCATTTTACACGGATCCGAGGCATACTCGGATTCTCCCGTATGACTCGGTTAACCCGAGCGCGCCCGAACGTCATTATGCCGCTGTTGGATTCTCGCGAGATTCGGATTCTATATAAGCAGCCGCGCGTCGCCGCCATTTTCACTCGTGTATTGGAAATGTTAGGGAGAGGACGTGGCTGGCGTCCTCTCCATTTATTATTAATATTTGTGCTTATTGCTTAATTGTGGGGACTGGGGAGCAGCTGTATTATATAGGAGGAGTACAGTGCAGAGTTTTGCTGACCAGTGACCACCAGTATACGTCGTCTGCCTGAAAATCGCTCCATATCTGTGCTCAGTGTACTGCATATATCTGTGCTCACACTGCTTTATTGTGGGGACTGGGGACCAGCAGTATAATATAGGAGGAGTACAGTGCAGAGTTTTGCTGACCAGTGACCACCAGTATACGTTCTCTGCCTGAAAAACGCTCCATATCTGTGCTCAGTATTCTGCATATATCTGTGCTCACACTGCTTTATTGTGGGGACTGGGGACCAGCAGTATTATATAGGAGGAGTACAGTGCAGAGTTTTGCTGACCAGTGACCACCAGTATATGTTGTCTGCCTGAAAAACGCTCCATATCTGTGCTCAGTGTGCTGCATATATCTGTGCTCACACTGCTTTATTGTGGGGACTGGGGACCAGCTGTATTATATAGGAGGAGTACAGTGCAGAGTTTTGCTGACCAGTGACCACCAGTATTATACATTCTCTGCCTGAAAAACGCTCCATATCTGTGCTGCATTGTAGTATATAGTAGGAGTACAGTGCAGAGTTTTGCTGACCACCAGTATATAATATATAGGAGTACGGTACAGTAGGCCACTGCTCTACCTACCTCTGTGTTGTCAAGTATACTATCCATCCATACCTGTGGTGCATTTCAGTTTTGCACAGTTTGCTGACCACCAGTATATAATATATAGCAGTACGGTAC
The DNA here is from genome assembly GCF_028390025.1 of Pseudophryne corroboree. NCBI lineage: Eukaryota > Metazoa > Chordata > Amphibia > Anura > Myobatrachidae > Pseudophryne > Pseudophryne corroboree. The sequence goes on along the minus strand of NC_086451.1, from coordinate 157,679,009 downwards.
AGTAGGCCACTGCTCTACCTACCTCTGTGTCGTCAAGTATACTATCCATCCATACCTGTGGTGCATTTAAGTTTTGCACAGTTTGCTGACCACCAGTATATAATATATAGCAGTACGGTACAGTAGGCCACTGCTCTACCTACCTCTGTGTCATCAAGTATACTATCCATCTAGATTCTATACCTGTGGTGCATTTTAGTTTTGTAGTTTGCTGACAGTGACCACCAGTATATATAGCAGTGCGGTACGGAAGGCCACTGCTCTACCTACCTCTGTCGTCAAATATACTATCCATCTAGATTCTATACCTGTGGTCCATTTTAGTTTTGCAGTTAGCTGACAATAACCACCAGTATATATAGCAGTACGGTACGGAAGGCCACTGCTCTACCTACCTCTGTGTCATCAAGTATACTATCCATCCATACCTGTGGTGCATTTAAGTTGTGCGCAGTATATAGTAGTAGGCCATTGCTATTGATACTGGCATATAATTCCACACATTAAAAAATGGAGAACAAAAATGTGGAGGTTAAAATAGGGAAAGATCAAGATCCACTTCCACCTCGTGCTGAAGCTGCTGCCACTAGTCATGGGTGAGACGATGAAATGCCATCAACGTCGTCTGCCAAGGCCGATGCCTAATGTCATAGTAGAGAGCATGTAAAATCCAAAAAACAAAAGTTCAGTAAAATGACCCAAAAATCAAAATTGAAAGCGTCTGATGAGAAGCGTAAACTTGCCAATATGCCATTTACGACACGGAGTGGCAAGGAACGGCTGAGGCCCTGGCCTATGTTCATGGCTAGTGGTTCAGATTCACATGAGGATGGAAGCACTCATCCTCTCGCTAGAAAATGAAAAGACTTAAGCTGGCAAAAGCACAGCAAAGAACTGTGCGTTTTTCTAAATCACAAATCCCCAAGGAGAGTCCAATTGTGTCGGTTGTGATGCCTGACCTTCCCAACACTGGACGGGAAGAGCTTGCGCCTTCCACCATTTGCACGCCCCCTGCAAGTGCTGGAAGGAGCACCCACAGTCCAGTTCCTGATAGTCAAATTGAAGATGTCACTGTTGAAGTACACCAGGATGAGGATATGGGTGTGCTGGCGCTGGGGAGGAAATTGACAAGAGGATTCTGATGGTGAGGTGGTTTGTTTAAGTCAGGCACCCGGGGAGACACCTGTTGTCCGTGGGACGAATATGGCCATTGACATGCCTGGTCAAAATACAAAAAAAATCACCTCTTCGGTGTGGAATTATTTCAACAGAAATGCGGACAACAGGTGTCAAGCCATGTGTTGCCTTTGTCAAGCTGTAATAAGTAGGGGTAAGGACGTTAACCACCTCGGAACATCCTCCCTTATACGTCACCTGCAGCGCATTCATCATAAGTCAGTGACAAGTTCAAAAACTTTGGATGACAGCGGATGCAGTCCACTGACCACTAAATCCCTTCCTCTTGTAACCAAGCTCCTGCAAACCACACCACCAACTCCCTCAGTGTCAATTTCCACCTTACACAGGAAAGCCAATAGTCCTGCAGGCCATGTCACTGGCAAGTCTGACGAGTCCTCTCCTGCCTGGGATTCCTCCGATGCATCCTTGAGTGTAACGCCTACTGCTGCTGGCGCTGCTGTTGTTGCTGCTGGGAGTCGATCGTCATCCAAGAGGGGAAGTCGGAAGACCACTTGTACTACTTCCAGTAAGCAATTAACTGTCCAACAGTCCTTTGCGAGGAAGATGAAATATCACAGCAGTCATCCTGCTGCAAAGCGGATAACTCAGGTCTTGTCAGCCTGGGTGGTGAGAAACGTGTATCCGGTATCCACCGTTAATTCACAGGCAACTAGAGACTTGATTGAGGTACTGTGTCCCCGGTACCAAATACCATCTAGGTTCCATTTCTCTAGGCAGGCGATACCAAAAATGTACACAGACGTCAGAAAAAGTCACCAGTGTCCTAAAAAATGCAGTTGTACCCAATGTCCACTTAACCACGGACATGTGGACAAGTGGAGCAGGGCAGACTCAGGACTATATGACTGTGACAGCCCACTGGGTAGATGTATTGCCTCCCGCAGCAAGAACAGCAGCGGCGGCACCAGTAGCAGCATCTCGCAAATGCCAACTCGTTCCTAGGCAGGCTACGCTTTGTATCACCGCTTTCCATAAGAGGCACACAGCTGACAACCTCTTACGGAAACTGAGGAACATCATCGCAGAATGGCTTACCCCAATTGGACTCTCCTGGGGATTTGTGACACCGGATAATGCCACCAATATTGTGCTTGCATTACATGTGGGCAAATTCCAGCACGTCCCATGTTTTGCACATACATTGAATTTGGTGGTGCAGAATTATTTAAAAAATGACAGGGGTGTGCAAGAGATGCTGTCGGTGGCCCGAAGAATTGCGGGCCACTTTCGCCATTCAGCCACCGCCTGCCGAAGACTGGAGCACCAGCAAACAGTCCTGAACCTGCCCTGCCATCATCTGAAGCAAGAGGTGGTAACGAGGTGGAATTCAACCCTCTATATGCTTCAGAGGATGGAGGAGCAGCAAAAGGCCATTCAAGCCTATACATCTGCCCACGATATAGGCAAAGGAGGGGGAATGCACCTGACTCAAGCGCAGTGGAGAATGATTTCAATGTTGTGCAAGGTTCTGCAACCCTTTGAACTTGCCACACGTGAAGTCAGTTCAGACACTGCCAGCCTGAGTCAGGTCATTCCCCTCATCAGGCTTTTGCAGAAGAAGCTGGAGACATTGAAGGAGGAGCTAAAACAGAGCGATTCCGCTAGGCATGTGGGACTTGTGGATTAAGCCCTTAATTTGCTTAACTAGGACTCACGGGTGGTCAATCTGTTTAAATCAAAGTACTTAATTTTGGCCACCGTGCTCGATCCTAGATTTAAAACCTACGTTGTATCTCTCTTTCCAGCAGACACAAGTCTGCAGAGGTTCAAAGACCTGCTGGTGAGAAATTGTCAAGTCAAGCGGAACGTGACCCGTCAACAGCTCCTCCTTCCCATTCTCCCGCAACTGGGGGTGCGAGGAAAAGGCTAAGAATTCCGAGCCCACCCGCTGGCGGTGATGCAGAGCAGTCTGGAGCGAGTGCTGACATCTGGTCCGGACTGAAGGACCTTCCAACGATTACTGACATGTCGTCTACTGTCACTGCATATGATTTTGTCACCATTGAAAGAATGGTGGAGGATTATATGAGTGACCGCATCCAAGTAGGCACGTCAGACAGTCCGTACATATACTGGCAGGAAAAAGAGGCAATTTGGAGGCCCTTGCACAAACTGGCTTTATTCTACCTAAGTTGCCCTCCCTCAAATGTGTACTCCGAAAGAGTGTTTAGTGCAGCCGCTCACCTTGTCAGCAATCGGCGTACGAGGTTACTTCCAGAAAATGTGGAGAAGATGATGTTCATCCAAATGAATTATAATCAATTCCTCCGTGGAGACATTCACCAGCAATTGCCTCCAGAAGGAGAGCGAAATGACAGACATAGGAATGGAGAGAGTTAAACCTCCTGTAAGGGGTGGACCTAACTGTTATGAAAAGTACAGCCAATGGTAGAGAGGGGAGGGATCAGTATATATAGGGATGTATAGGCTAGCTAAGTCTCTCTTGCTGCTGGTTTGCCTTCCCGCCCTCCCACCACATTTGGTAAAGGTTTTGGCACGGAGTGCCTTGGCTCTAAATTGTTAGTGTTGTTTATCGTTGGCTATTGTTGGCGGAAAAGAACGGTGGTTTGTGGTAAATTAGGATCATTTGGGTTTTAATGTTTTTTGAGGTTATCGTCAGTGGAATATAGCCGTTCTTTTTTCTGCCACCATATGCCGGCTGAATCGGCATGTTAACTTAAATTTTACTTTACAGGTTTTTTCTAATGGTTAGGGTACAATAAATAGCTAACAATTTTCTGCCAAATTCAAGTCTCCGTGTCATTATTTCTTGGTATTAAAGGTATTGAATGCTTTACTTTTTGAATAAGGATCCACACATTATCATTAGGAGGTTTAAGTACACAGGGATCTGAGATGGTGGATTCCAGTGGGGACAAATTAATAATCTGAAAGGAGGAGGATGTACACAGTGAAAGGGGTGAGGAATCGGAGGATGATGATGAGGTGGACATCTTGCTCTGTAGAGCCAGTTTGTGCAAGGAGAGATTGATTGCTTCTTTTTTGGTGGGGGCCCAAACCAACCAGTCATTTCAGTCACAGTCGTGTGGCAGACCCTGTCGCTGAAATGATGGGTTCGTTAAAGTGTGCATGTCCTGTTTATACAACATAAGGGTGGGTGGGAGGGCCCAAGGACAATTCCATCTTGCACCTCTTTTTTCTTTCATTTTTCTTTGCATCATGTGCTGTTTGGGGACAATTTTTTTGAAGTGCCATCCTGTCTGACACTGCAGTGCCACTCCTAGATGGTCCAGGTGTTTGTGTCGGCCACTTGTGTCGCTTAGCTTAGCCATCCAGCGACCTCGGTGCAAATTTTAGGACTAAAAATAATATTGTGAGGTGTGAGGTTTTCAGAATAGACTGAAAATGAATGGAAATTATGGTTATTGAGGTTAATAATACTATGGGATCAAAATGATCCCCAAATTCTATGATTTAAGCTGTTTTTGAGGGTTTTTTGTAAAAAAAAACGAATCCAAAACACACCCGAATCCGACAAAAAAAATTTCAATATCCAATCCAATACACGGCCGCGGAACCGAATCCAAAACCAAAACACAAAACCCGAAAAATTTCCGGTGCACATCTCTAGTAAAAAGAAAATAAATTAGTAAAATTGTTTACAGCTCTTTTCTGATTAATTAAAAGAGACGGGATTGTGTGGTTTCCTATATTCCGTTTTTTTATTACAGACTGTGGGATTTACTGTACCTGCTTTCCCTACCTGTGGTGGCGGCTGCTGATTGTTTTATGTCCACTTAGCCTTATCGACTATATGGTGCCTGCAATTAACGGCTCCTGTGTGTCTGCAATTAGCAGCTCCCGCACTGCTTGGCCTCCTGCTCCGGCTGTAATGCCCGTAGCGAGCGGCACTTGTACTGCCGCGGCTAGCGGCTTCCGTGCTCCTGCTATAAATACCACTTAGAGATTGAGGAAACAATTTAGAGATTGGGAGGAGAAACACTAAGTGGTATTTATACCAGCGCCAGCACTCACTAAAGCCGCGAGCCGTACGGAGGATGCTAAGCTGGAGCCGGAGGTGCAGGAGCATGGAAGCCGCTAGCCGCGCAGTACAAGAGCCGATCACTACGGGCATTACAGCCGGAGCCGGGGGCATAACAGCACAGAAGCTGCTAGCCGCGGCAGTATGAGAGCCGTTCACTGCGGGCATTACAGCCGGAGCATGAGGCCAAGCAGTGCGGGAGCTGCTAATTGCAGACACACAGGAGCCGTTAATTGCAGGCACCATAGCCGATCAGGCTAAGTGGACATAAAACTAGAGATGTGCAGAGGGCATTTTTCGCGCTTTGGTTTTGGATTCGGTTCCACGGTCATGTTTTGGATTCGGACGCATTTTGGCAAAACCTCCTTTTCGAATTTTTGTCTGATTCGGTTGCGTTTTGGATTCGGGTGTTTTTTTTTTTTTTTTTTTAAAGCCCTCAAAAACTGCTTAAATCATAGAATTTGGTGGTAATTTGGATCCTATAGTATTATTAATCTCAATAACCATAATTTCCACTCATTTCCAGTCTATCCTGGACACCTCAAACCTCACAATATTATTCTTAGTCCTAAAATTTGCACCAAGGTCGCTGGATGACTGTCACAATCCGGGTAACTGGATGTCATTTCCTGCCTGTTAGGTGTCTCCTGAGGTTGGCTCAGTGAGCCAGGGCTAGGCTATAGCTATGTCTTGGCTTACATTTCATAGGTGTTGCCTGCAGCGCTGGTTCAGCGGCTTCTTTAGTGTGTACACTTACGGGGGTGGGCGCTCACAGCCCTGTCGCAGCTGTCACTGCCGTGCCATGGTCTTCCGCTGGATATGCGTCCTCTGTGTGCCGCGGCCGCTGATGTCATCCTTGTGGCCGCTGAGCGCGTCTGGGAGTGTGGAGTTTCTGCTGCTGCGGCCTCCGCCGCTATTACCGTTTGACACATGGTGTCTGAGTGCTTCTTTCCCCTTCAATCACCGTCACTGGGCGCAGCCATTTTGAATTTAGTCACATGATGCTCTTCTCACCTATCCGCAGGGCTGCCGGAGCCTGAGCTTAATTGTCAGCCAATCCCTGCTGTCCAGCAGGTATAAATATCCTGTCTCAGCACCCAGAGGGTTGTCAGTGCTTCCCTTGTCTCTCCAGCATTCCAGTATGCAGCTTATCTAAGGACTCTTCTGTGAATATTCCCTGGAGTATAGCCTGACTCTCTGGTAGTTCCTCTCTGCGGTTCAGCTCCAGTTCTCCTGTGCTGATGCTCTGTTGTGCAACCTGACTCTTTAGTTTCCGCACCCAGCGCTAGCAGAGTGTACAACTCCGGCTTCCAGCAGCCACCCTCTGGCAGTCCTCTGTTTCCACTACTCTCCATAGTAGTGGAGCATTTACCTGCGATCCCTAGCATCACTCAAGCTTCACTTGTGATCTCCAATATCACTCAAGCTTTACCTGCGATTCCTAGCATCACTCCAGCTTTACCTGCGATCCCTAGCATCACTCCAGCTTTACCTGCGATTCCCAGCATCACTCAAAGTTTCACCTGTGATTCCCAATATCACTCAAGCTTTACCTATGATCCCCAGCTTCACTCTATGCTTCACCTATGTTCTCACATGTCATAAGGCACTCCCATTTAAACTCCGGATTACTGGTTTTTACCAGTTGTGATTCAGAGACTCACTTGTGACATTTATTATTTGGTTGCACATTCTTGACTTTTATGATTTAATAAAAACCCTCAAAGATACCTCCTGTTGTCGTGGTCACGCCTTCCGGCAATTGGTAATACATCTCAGCACATGTCTAGGAGTCCTCTCCTACCTCCTAAGTTCACGTACCCGTCAGCCTCTACAACTGAGGCCTCCAGCTACCAACACCAGCCCTCAGTTGTGACAGTAAGCACTGACAAAAATGATCCGGTCAGAGACCAAGTCAAAGGGTCCAGGCCAATACAAAACTGGCAGCCCGTCTTGAGCATCAGGAGGATGCACAAGGCCATGTTATCCAATGTCTCCAGGACCTCTCCTCTCGACTGGATGAGATTCAGGCAACCCTCCGTGGGTCTGGGGCATCCAGTGTGCCGACTGTAGTACCTCTGGTGGTATCCCCATCCACCATACCCACTTCTCCTCCACATCTTTATTTGCCAACACCTTTTAAATATGATGGATCCCCGAAAGCCTGCAGGGGTTTCCTAAACCAGTGCGAGATCCACTTTGAGTTGCAACCCGGCAGTTTTCCTACAGACCACACCAAAGTTGCGTATATCATCTCCCTACTCAGTGGTGCAGCCCTCGACTGGGCATCACCCTTATGGGAAATATCTGATACCCTGCTGTCGTCCTGCTCTGACTTCGTGGCAACATTCAGATGTATCTTTGATGAGCCATGTCGAGTGTCATCAGCTTCTTCTGAGATTCTTCGGTTGCGTCAGGGGACACGAACTGTCGGCCAGTATTTAGTACAATTCCAGACGTTGGCATCTGAGGTTACCTGGAATGAGGATGCACTCTATGCAGCATTTTGGCAAGTCCTCTCAGACCGTATCAAAGATGAGCTCGCCACCACAGACTTGCCCTCGAATTTAGATGAGCTCATATCGCTCTGCACAAAAGTTGACCTACAGTTTCGTGAAAGGGCTATGGAGCGACGCAGGTCAATAGTGCATAAGACCCCTTCTGCTCCTCCTCGACAGCCGTCTCCATCTAAAGACGAACCTATGCAGATAGGTCATTCACGATTGTCTCCAGCGGAGCGCAGAAGACGTTTATCTAATCGCCTTTGCCTGTACTGTGCTGCGCCTTCCCACCTCATTAACATCTGCCCTGAGCATCCGGGAAACTCCAAATCCTAGCCCGCCAAGGAGAGGGTTGGCTAGGAGTAATGAATTCCTCTCCATCTTCAAGTGACTGCAATCTCTCAGTTTCTCTTCAGGTGGCTCAATGTACCAAGAATCTTATTGCCTTGTTGGATTCTGGAACAGCCGGGAACTTTATAACTGAGAGGTTTGTTAAGCAGTGGTCTCTACCCACTGAGAGACTGTTATCTCCTATATCTTTAACTGCCGTGGACAGCAGTAGGATTCCTGATGTGGTTATTACCTCCAAGACCCTACCTATCCGTCTGAAGGTAGGGGTTCTGCATACAGAGCTAATTTCCTTCCTGGTTATCCCAAGGGCTACTCATCCTGTGGTTCTAGGCCTTCCATGGCTTTGTTTGCATAATCCTCAAATTGATTGGAAGATGACCCATATCCTGACATGAGGTCCTTCCTGTTCTAAGACATGTCTACCTAAAGTGCTTCCAGTTTGCAACTCCTCCTCTAAATCTCCTGATGTTCCACCTTCTCCATATCAAGATTTCACCGATGTATTCAGCAAGTCTTCAGCCGATATTCTTCCTCCCCATAGAGAATGGGATTGCCCTTTCGATCTCATTGCAGGGAAACACCTCCTCGTGGACGCACGTATCCATTATCGTTGCCTGAGACCCACTCCATGGAGGAGCATATCAAGAAAAATTTGGCTAAAGGGTTTATCCGGCCTTCTTCCTCTCCAGCTGGCACAGGCTTCTTCTTTGTAAAGAAGAAAGATGGCGGCCTGTGGCCATGTATTGACTACCGGGGTCTGAATGACATCACAGTAAAAAATCGGTACCCTCTGCCGCTTATCACTGAGTTATTTGACCGCGTCAGTGGAGCCACTATCTTCACAAAGTTAGATCTGCGAGGTGCTTATAATCTCATCCGAATCCGAAGGGGTGATGAGCGGAAGGCTGCTTTTAACACCCGTGACGGACTTTACGAGTACCTCGTCATGCCTTCCGGACTCAGCAATGCTCCAGTGGCATTCCAACACTTTGTGAATGAGATTTTCAGAGACATTCTTTATCATCATGTTGTGGTTTATCTCGATGATATCCTTATCTTCGCGAATGATCTGGAGGAACATCAGTTCTGGGTGAAAGAGGTCCTGTCCCATCTCCGTACCAATCATCTGTATTGCAAACTGGAAAAGTGCTTCTTTGAAGTAAAATCCATCCTGTTCCTGGGGTATATTGTATCCGGTACGGGCTTGGAGAAGGACCCTGAGAAACTTCAAGCGATCCGAGATTGGCCGATTCCTGTAACCCTCAAGGGCATACAGAGATTCCTAGGGTTTACCAATTATTGCAGAAAATTTATTTGAGACTTTTCCACCGTTGTAGCGCCTATTATGGCTCTCACCAAAAAGGGTGCCAATCCTTCCAAATGGTCAGAAGAAGCTACCCAAGCCTTTCATTTGTTGAAACAAAGATTCATCTCTGCTCCAGATTGGAAACAGCCAGATACCAGTTCGCCCTTCATCCTTGAGGTGGACACCTCTTCTGTTGTAGTGGGCGCAGTACTGTCTCAAAGAGCTAGCGATGGTCATCTACATCCTTGTGGCTTCTTCTCATGAAAGTTCTCTCCTGCCAAGCGTAATTACACCATCGGCTATCAAGAACTTCTGGCAATTAAGCTCACTGTGGAAGAGTGGAGGTACTTATTAGAAGGAGCTTCTCATATCATCACCATCATGATGAATCACAAGAATCTCCGGTACCTAAAATGCACTCAATGTCTTAACCCTCGCTAAGCCAGGTGGGCACTTTTCTTTTCGAGATTTGACTTCAAATTGCAGTTTTGTCCAGGATCAGAGAATCGCAAGGCTGATGCCATTTCCTGCTCCTGGGAGCAAGAAAGTGAGTCTGAGTCTACTGACAAGTATTATATCATTGATCCAGTGGTATTCTCCGCAGTGAGGATGGACTCTATGCCCTCGCCAGGGAAAAGTTTTGTGAAGCTATCTCTCAGAAGGAAGCTCTTGCATTGGGCACATTCCTCTCGCTTCGCCGGACATGCGGGCATACACAATACCTTAGTATTTGTTTCCAGATCATACTGGTGGCTGACCCTAAAAAAGGACGTTGCTGAATTTGTGGCCTCCTGCCCAAAATGTGCCCAACACAAAGTACCCCGTCAGTCACCCGCTGGGCAACTGGTTCCTTTGTCTGTTCCTCATCGTCCGTGGACCCATCTTTCACTGGATTTTGTCACATATCTCCCTGTGTAACAAATTCAACACCATTTTAAAAAAATCTGCAATTGGTGGACTTATACAGCAGTACCCCAGGACTAATACAGCAGTACCCCATGACTCATATGGCAGTGTCACACAGGATGGCACTTTTCAAAAACTAGGCCCCAAACAACACCTCATGCAAAGATGTCGAAGAGGTGCAATGAGGTAGCTGTATGACTAAGCCAAGCGACACAAACAGTTCGAACTGGAATTATACGTCCAAATCACTGGAATTAAATGGCAAGATCACTGTAATTAATAATTATAAATTACTGGACTTAATTGGCAAAATCACTGTAATTATACGTCCAAATCACTGTAATTAAATGGCAAGATCCCTGTAATTAATAATTATAAATCACTGGAATTAATTGGCAAACTCTCGATATCGCCTGCCTAGTGAACTGGAATCTAGATGGGATTTAATACTGGGGACACAATAACTTCATAAATTGTCTAAATCCCACTGCACTAATGACGGATAACGGGTGCACGTCTAAAAGCGCACTGATTATACTGAGCACTGATTATACTGAGCACTGATTTTACTGAGCACTGATTATACTGAGCACTGATTTTACTGAGCACTGATTATACCGAGCACTGATTACAATGATCACTGATTTTACTGAGCACTGATTATACTGAGCACTGATTTTACTGAGCACTGATTATACTGAGCACTGATTATACTGAGCACTGATGATACTACGGAGAACTGACACTGAGCAGCACGATGCAGCACAAGACACTGCACTACTATTAGTAAACAGCACAAAAGCCCTCTGGAATTGTCACCACCCAGATACCACTGTGACTGGAATGATGATGACCTATGCACAGTGTCAGGACACTAACACAGCACCCTACAGCAGCAAGATGCAGCACAAGACACTGGACTATTAGTAATGTGCTGTAGTATGCTGAGCACCTCACAATGCAGCCCAAGACAATGAGCTGTGATACTGAGCACTGATGAGGATACTAAAACTGACACTGAGCAGCAAGATGCAGCACTGGACTATTAGTAATGTACTGTAGTATACTGGTCAGTATCCGGTTATTAGATAAACAGTGCCTAGTTAGACAGTGAATAGATAGACACCATATGTTAGACAGACATTAGGTCGACAGGGTCAAAAGGTCGACATGAAAAAGGTAGACAGTACACTGATGAGGATACTAGAACTGACACTGAGCAGAAGAGACACACTACTAGTATTACTGAGCAGCAATAAGTAAGCACTGATACTGAGCACTGATGAGGATACTAGAACTGACACTGGGCAGCGAGATGCAGCACTGGACTATTGTACTGTAGTATACTGGTCACCACAATGCAGCAAAAGACAATGAGCAGTGATACTGAGTACTGATGAGGATACTAGAACTGACACTGGGCAGCAAGATGCAGCACTGGACTATTGTACTGTAGTATACTGGTCACTACAATGCAGAACAAGACAATGAGCAGTGATAATGAGCACTGATGAGGATACTAGAACTGACACTGAGCAGGAGAGACACACTACTAGTATTACTGAGCAGCAATAAGTAAGCACTGATACTGAGCACTGATATTGAGCTTTCCACTGAGAGAATGTAGCCACGTCCTCTCCACTCTCTCTACAATGCACGAGTGAAAATGGCGGCGACGCGCGGTTCTTTATATGGAATCCGAATCTCCCGAGAATCTGACAGCGGGATGATGATGTTTTGCCTCGTTCAGAGTTTCCGAGTCAGGCGGGAAGAACCGGGTCTGCCTCGGACCCGTGTAAACCACATGAAGTTCAGGGGATTCGGTTCTCTGAGAACCAAACCCACTCATCTCTACATAAAACCATCAGCAACCGGCACCACAGGTAGGGAAAGCAGGGACAGTAAATCCCGCAGTCTGTAATAAAAAAAGGAATATGATGAGGATACCACACAATCCCATCTCTTTTAATTAATCAGAAAAGAGCTGTAAACAATTTTACTAATTTCATTTCTTTTTACAGGTATGAGCATCCAATTTACACAAAAGCGCTCCTTTTTATTGTCTTAATTGTTATTTTGTTATGGAGCTGCTCAGACATATATATATATATATATATTCCATAGACAAAAAACCTTACTGTTTCACATGTCCCATTATGGCTTCTTAGAAAATATTGAAGTTTCAGAAACCTGTTGTAACTCTTCCACTCAAACTCCAAAAAGCAATGAAATTCCGATCATTAAGGCTGATGCCTTAATGGACGTGTTCCTTGCGCAATACAGATATGGTATGCCATCACAGCCTGTGGGTAAGTGCAGATTCAGCACTCTCACAGAGTGAGATTGCTGTCACTCACACAATGGTGGAGCTGCTAATTCACAGATTTGTGTGCTCATTGAAATACACACATGCAGTCTATGCAACTGAAGGTCTGAGCAGTTTTGTGGTGCACCCATCCCACTCAGTGCCCACAACCATCCCATTGGGTCACCATAACAATCCCACCTTGTTACAACATCCTTCTCACTCCATACATCCATCTCACTTAGTATACACATTTAACTCCCTCAAACATCTTGGTTAATTGCTAAAACTATAATACCCCATCTACGATATATGCATCTACACTTACTTCCCCTATACACCCCCATGCTGCTCTGTCTTCCCCAATCCCTACTGCTGTGTTCTCCCATCTGTGCTAGTCTGTACTAACTTATCTGTACCATCTGTCTTTCCCCACCTGTGCCTTGTCTGTACCACCGTTTCCTTCTCTCTATGCTGCTTAGTGTTTCCCTCTTCAACGTCACTCTGTCTCCTCCAAAACATGACACACTGTCTTCTCTCCCATCTGCACCAGTTTTCTACCCATCCGTGCCAGTGTTTTCAACCCATCTGCATCGTTTCCCCATCCGCACCACTCTGTCTCCCTTCCCATACTTGTTGCTTAATCTCCCCCCTATCCTCACCACTCTTACCCTATTCATGTAGCTGACATCCTGAAGGTAAGTTTTGTGGGTCACTATTGGGGGGAAGGTGTTGCCCTATCCAACCCAACCAAGGATTAGGCCTAGCTGCCACCCCCCAAGGGAAGGTAAAAATAGTTATCCCCTCCGATGTTGGGACTGTATTCCCCTCATCCATGCTGCTCTGCCTTCCTCATCAGTAGCGGATCTTGCCACGGGCAAGCAGGACTTTTGCCCAGGGCGCCACCTTCCGGAGGGCGCTGCACTAGGGCAAGATCCGCTGCTGCTGTGCCCCCCGCTGCCCGCTGCCCCATGCTGCCGCTGGCCGCTGTGAAGGGAAACTAGAGTTTCCCTTCGTGGAGAGGTCCTTTACTGTGCGGTGCGCGATGAGGTCATCGCGCACCGCACATTAAAGGACCTCTCCACGAAGGGCTTCACAGCGGCCAGCGGCAGCGGGGGGCACATTTCAGAGTGCTACAGTAGTCTGTACAGGAAGCGTAAATGACCATGCCCCCTGTACGAAGCCCACGCCCCCCATTGCCGCCCGGGGCGCGCAAAGCCCCAGAACCGTCCCTGTTCCTCATCTGCACCGTTTCTTTCCATTTGTACTGCTCTTACCCATCCCACATCTGTGCTGCTCTTTTCCCCTCATCAACACGGCACTGTCCACCCATCCACGCAGCTCTGTCCCCCACCATCTGTGCCACTGTCTTTCCCCCATCTGTCTTACCTCTCCCCTTCTTTGGGGGTAATTCAGAGTTGATCGTAGATGTGCTAAATTTAGCACATCTATGATTATTTACTCTGACATGCGGGGGGACGTCCAGCACAGGGATAGTCCACCCTGCATGTCAGGCCCTACACCTCCCCCCACTGGGCTCCCGGGATATGCAGGTGCAGTGCGTCCATTGCGCATGCGCATCCCACAAACTAATTCAGACTGCGATGGCTGCCGCTGCAGTCTGCATTATCCTGTGTTTCTTTGTCACCCCCCCATCAATGCTGCTTAGTCTTCCCTCTATCCACACACTTCTGTTACCCCATCCACACTGCTGTCTCCTCCCTCCAATCAACAACACTCTTACCTCATTCGAGCAGCTTTGTCTTCTGCTCAGACCTTCAGTTGCATAGACTGCATGTGTGTATTCCAATGAGCACACAAATCTGTGAATTAGCAGCTCCACCATTGTGTGAGTGACAGCAACCTCACTCTGTGAGAGTGCTGAATCTGCACTTACCCACAGGCTGTGATGGTTTACCATATCTGTATTGCGCAAGCAACACGTCCATTAAGGCGTCAGCCTTAATGATCGGAATTTCATTGCTTTTTGCAGTTTGAGTGGAAGAGTTACAACAGGTTTCTGAAATTTCGATCATGTCTAAGAAGCCTTAATGGGACATGTGAAACCGTAAGATTTTTTGTCTATGGAATTTCATAGCTTTTTTTCAATTAATTTTTTTAAATTCAGAAATGTAAAAATTTCCCTGTAAGAATAAACATTTGATTTTTTAAATGTTTAATGAAAATGTTCGTATAACATCACTGTTCTGTGCAAAATGCAAAAATAATTTTATTTACCAAACAGAATTGTTATACTTTGAACTTTGGTCAAAATACTTTGCTGCCTTTGCGAATGATGCAGGGAGAGGGAAGGCGGCAGCAGCCTGTGACTTAGGCTGGAGGCATGTGTGAAATGCATTGTGTGTACATGTGAGGTGCCGTGTGTCTATTTGTGTGTCAGGTGTTGTGCTTATATATATATATATATATATATATATATACATACATATATGTATATATATATATATATACATATATATATGTGTATCAGTCCATGTATATAATAAAATAAGATATACAAATTTATTTGGTACAGATAAAATACTAATAGAATGACAGTAAAAAAAATTGTATACATTTTTTTTTTTTAGAAAAGTAGGAAAAGGGGATGGATTGTGTTATAAAAACACATAGACAAGTTTCTAAAACCAGAAGCTACAGCAATAAATAAATTAATAAAAATGTTCAATAACTAGAATAAATAAAAGAGAGTCTTAACTTTTAGGTAGAGGGTCACAGAGGGAGAGCCCAATGCGTTTCGTCCTGATGACTTCTTCAAGTCATCAGGACGAAACGCGTTGGGCTCTCCCTCTGTGACCCTCTACCTAAAAGTTAAGACTCTCTTTTATTTATTCTAGTTATTGAACATTTTTATTTATTTATTTATTACTGTAGCTTCTGGTTTTAGAAACTTGTTTATGTGTTTTTATAACACAATCCATCCCCTTTTCCTACTTTTCTAAAAAAAAAAAATTTTATACAATTTTTTTTACTGTCATTCTATTAGTATTTTATCTGTACCAAATAAATTTTTATATCTTATTTTATTATATACATGGACTGATACATATTTTTAACACACCGGTGGTCGCCAGAACCCTTATACCATTTGCTCATAAACCATCACTACAGTAAATTACCAATACTGCATACTTAAGGGACGGCAGACGTCCAAAATCATTGGGAGTTTTTTTAGTTGGGTGTAGTTACAACATTTGTGGTGCTTGCACATTCTCTATCTTATTTATTATATATATATATGTGTGCTTGTCAGGTGCTGCGTATATATATATATATATATATATATATATATATATATAGTGTTGAAGACCCGGCACTCCTCTCGCTCCCCAGCGTAACGGCAAAGTGCTCCCGTGCCCTCACCTCCTAGGACCTAGGTCCCATAAGCAGCAGTGGAAATAAGTGCGGCACTGGGAGTCTTGTAATTGAAGTGAAGCAAAGCCGTGTATTTATTAGATCTACGTTTCGGGGACGCAGCCCCTTCGTCAGGATAACCATTCAGTGCAAAAAACAGTGTTTAAATAGTAATTACATAAAGAGGTACTCACCGCCGCCGCCAGCCGCGCTGCCCGGGTCCCGGTCCTGACGTCACTACGTCCACCGGAAGTGACGCGGCTCCGGTCCGTGCGGCTAGCGCACTGGGGCTGGAGGACAAGTAACCATAGAAACAAGTTATGGACAACAACAAATGTTAATGAAGTGCATCGTGCTAAACATCTATATAGAATCTGATAGTGAACATATCATACCAAATACCTAACTTGCGGCTCAACCACTGACAGAATAAACATGGGAAACAATCCAATTTGTGAAACATTACAAACAAATATTAAGAAAATGCATCGTGCTAATCTAATAGATAAAAACAGATGGTGAACACATAATAAATGCTATTTGTCTTGCGGCGTAACCATAGACAAAATAAAAAAAATGTGAGACAATACAATATATGAAAACGTTAAAAAATGAATATTACAGTCACAGCCTGATATCAGTCCTGCTGAACGCAAGCTACTAAGGGAGCATTTTTAAGTGTATAAACCCATGTGGGTATTAATTAATTAAATCTGTCTTGAATTGCTCAATCAAGTAATGTAGCAGCATAATGGGGGAGAGAATTCTATTCAGTGCATATCTAGATACATAATGCTAAACCAATGTCCATGTACACACTATATTAGATACACTGAGGCTAAAAGTTACGGATCCATGAACACTACTAATTTAAATTTAATAGAGGGGATATCAAGGAGAGGTCAAGGGGTAATGGTATCAATACAATGAACTGTATCAACCTCCACTGGTACCCATTACTCAAATGTTCTTATAAAAAACATTGAAGACAAAGAGCCTCATTTAGGCCCCGGGGGGACTGGGTATTAAGTGTGTGGATCCATTTTGCTTCGGCCTGTAACAACTTCCTCGAACGGTCACCACCTCGTAGAGATGGTGGGACTTGATCGATGATCTTGTACTGAAGAGTGGCCATACCGTGTTTAGCCACCGCAAAATGGCGTGCCACGGGTTGGTCACTGTCACCTTTTTTGATGGCCTCACGTATGGCATACCTGTGTTGTGCCATCCTTGTCTTGAAGGCACAATCGGTCTTGCCCACGTAGGCCAACCCACAAGGACAGGTGAGGAGATAGACAACGAATTTTGAATCACAGGACAAGGGATATCTGATGTTATATTTCCTCCCAGTATGTGGATGCTGAAAACTATCACCCTGTAACATATAGCCACAGGTGGTGCATCCACTGCATTTAAAGCATCCATTTCTACGTCTAAGAAAGTTTTTTGAATTGTTCCTATTGAACGTAGAGATGTCTGTTTTAACAACGAAATCTCTTATACTACGCCCCCTGGAAAAACTGGGCAGTAGTCTCGACTGGTAAACATCACCCAGTTCCCTATCCGAAGCTAAAATTGGCCACAATTGTCTGGTATGTTTAATTAGCTGCGGGCTTTCAGTGTTAAATCTTGTAACCCATGGGAACCTTCCTTTGAGTTGTTTATGTGGCTTAGATTTCAATAGTTGTTGCCGTGTAACCTTCAAAGCTTTTTGTTTGGCTTGTTCAAGCAGCCTTGTTGGATACCCCCTCTCCCTAAATTTTAAAAACATCTCTACCAGTTGTACATCTCTAATTGCCTGTTGGCTATTGATCCTACATACCCTTAAAAATTGTGAATATGGAAGCCCTGTGATGGTGGATTTGGGGTGGAAACTGTCAAATCTTAAAAGATTGTTCCTGTCTGTGGCCTTTGTAAATAATTCTGTATTGATGGCTCCATCACTCAGTGAGATGCGCACATCAAGGAAATTAATCACCTTTGCATTACACTCCATGGTGAACTTGATGGGACTGGCTGTGACATTGTGCTGTTCTATAATCTCATGTAAATGACTTTCCTCACCCGTCCAAAAGATGAGTACATCGTCAATATATCTCTGATAGAGGCATAGTTTAGATGAGATATCTAGATCCTGGAAAAACAACTCCCTTTCTACTTCCCACATGAACGCATTGGCAAATGCCGGGGCTACAGCACTCCCCATGGCACAGCCAGTGCGCTGTATGTAGAAGTGGTAGTCATGTAGAAAGTAGTTGTGTGTTAGTGTAAATTCCAGAAGTGACAAGAAAAATTTAATGTCAGGACCTGCATATTTAGGGTTATTGATTAGAAGATGTTCTACCGCTGATAAACCTGCCCCATGGGGGATAGAGGTGTAGAGACTGGTCACATCAATAGATGCCAAGACTATGTTCTTAGGTAAAACGCCCAATCCCTCAAGGATGCGCAGAAGTGATGATGTATCCTTCAAATGCGTGGGTGTATCCTGAATGCAGGGTTGTAGATAACTGTCACAATAAATAGAAATAGCTTCACACAATGAACCCCTGGCAGATATAATAGGTCTGCCAGGGGGATTCACAGCATCTTTGTGAATCTTGGGAATCACATAAAAAATGGGAACTACAGGGAAATCAACAGAAAGTGCCTTAGCTACATTAGGAGTGATATATATATATATAGTCCCAATAACGAACCCACACTCGTGCTGACACAAATCTTCGTTGGAGGGTGCCTTCAGTGATGAAATGCAAAATGAAAAAGAAACTGCGGCACTCCAATGCATAAAGTTGTATTTAGTAGAGAATCATGACAGCAAGTACTGGGGCAACGTTTCGGTATGCGCAGGTATCGTTGTTAAGCCCTATGCTGTCAAACTAAACAATGAAGTAAAACATGAAAGTACAGATTAACTTACCTAAATACTCAAAAGTCTCCCGCCGCTGGAGGAGGCTGGGTTCCGGCAACCGTCCTCGTGGTGTCCGTCCACTCTGGCCGCTTGCCGATGACGTCATCGGCAAGTGGCCACAGTGGACGGACACCACGAGGATGGTTGCCAGAACCCGTCCTCCTCCAGCGGCGGGAGACTTTTGAGTATTTAGGTAAATTAATCTGTACTTTCATGTTTTACTTCATTGTTTAGTTTGACAGCATAGGGCTTGACAACGGTACCTGCGTGTACCGAAACGTTGCCCCAGTACTTGCTGTCATGATTCTCTACTAAATACAACTTTATGCATTGGAGTGCCGCAGTTTCTTTTTCATTTTGCATTTCATCACTGAAGGCACCCTCCAACGAAGATTTGTGTCAGCACGAGTGCGGGTTTGTTATTGGGACTGTACATTGTGAGTCTTTGGACTCTGCACGGAACCCTGCACCATAGGCCATTTATCCAGTCTCTCTTGGAACTAAAGGTTCTTCACATTTTGGAGTCACAGTTGGGTGCCAGCAGCGGCCACATTGCGGGTGCAGGAGCATGCCTCCAGCAAAGGGTTTATTACACAGTTTTACTGATGAGGAGGCCGAGGAGGTCCTATCCAAGGAACCATGGCCCAGTGTGGACTCCGATCTTTCAGCTGAGGAAATCTACCAACAATTGATAAAGTTGAAAAAACGTGAAATAGATTACCTAATGCATGGAGTGACCCTCACAAAATACTTCAAAGAAAAGATGATACCCAGAGGCTTCCGCTGCCGCAATGCACCAACAATTGGCCGCTTCAGTCCTGAATTTTGCCAGCAATGGATCGGGATTGTGAACAAATGCGGTCTCGATCTCATGTTGTTGGTGATTAAGGAATCTGACAAAGAATTGAACATCGTCAGAGAGAAAATCCAGAAGTTTGAAACATCTAATGCTTCTATACTATCTGTCGACACGGGCACAGACTGGTACTCCAAGATTAAAATTACTATGGAGTCCTATCAAAAGGAGTTGACTACATTCAAATCAAGAAAATATGACACAGTAGTTCAAGATTACGAAACTAATAGGGTTTATCATTCGTTGATGGGTGGAGATCGTTCCTCGTTGCGACCGCAGAAGGGTGGTTTGCGGCAGGGCTGGCGGCAGCGTCGGGAAAACCGGGGAAAGGAGACCCTAACTTCCAATAGCGACAGTGATTTTCAAATTTGAGACTCTGACGACCCTTTAGAAGGGACTTCCCTCCACAAAGAGGGATCCAGCAAGAAATCAAAAGACCAAGCCGTCAAGTCAAAGCCACCCGTCGCGGGGGTCAAAACACGCGGCAAAAGAGAAGCACCCTCCCAAAAGAGAAAATGATCTATAATCTCTCCTCCCATGTCCTCACTGAGACAGAGGAGAAGGTCCTTAATAAGGACCTCTCCTTTGTCCCCACTAACCCACACAATGATTTAAAGTGAAACATTGACCTCTATCGGTTCTCTCGGACGCTCCGCCTTCAGGAGCACTTTCAGCATTCGACTGAGGAATCTATTGTCTCTCCAACTCAGCATTTCATGAGAAAAAGAAGTCGGCCAAGTTTGATCCCTCTTCACAGAATACTTCCATCCAAACTTTCACCAGATTGATGGACGATTCTGTCCAAAAATTTGCCAAAGCTCAACCGATTCAACATTACAATTTAAGCAAACAAGAACACACAGCGCTAAGGAACCTCTCAGGATACAGGGACATTGTTATCCGTCCAGCGGACAAGGGGGTGCTATCGTGGTCCAGGACCTTGGGGACTATATGTCCAAAATTGAACGTCAACTGGCAGACTCTGCAGTGTATCAAAAACTTGATGGTGACCCCACGTATCAATATCAAATGGAACTGACCAACATTTTACATCAGGCAAGATCAGAGGGCTATCTAGATGACACACTCTTATCAGCTCTCTAACAACCTTTTCCAGTGAGTCTGATTTTATACACCGTCCCCAAGATCCACAAAGACCCGATACACCCCCCTGGATGCCCTATCATCTCCGTGAAAGATTCTCTATAGCAGTGGTTCTCAAACTCGGCCCTCAGGACCCCACACAGTGCATGTTTTGCAGGTAACCCAGGAAATGCACAGGTGTATTAATTACTCACTGACACATTTTAAAAGGTCCACAGGTGGAGCTAATTATGTCACTTGTGATTCTGTGAGGAGACCTGCAAAACATGCACTGTGTGGGGTCCTGAGGACCGAGTTTGAGAACCTGTGCTCTATAGCAACCCATTGCAATGTACCTTGATCAAATCTTGCAAACGCATATGATTCAACATCATAGATTAATTAAAGATATGACCAGCTTTCTTAATCGTCTAATTGATATTGTGGATGTTCCAGTTGGGGCTATTTTATGTACCATGGACATCAATAGCCTATATATGTCGATTCCACATGCACAGGGGTTAGCAGCAGTAAGAACTTTCCATATCAATGAAGGAATCACCAACTTGAACATCGAAGTATTCATGCAACTTTTAGAACTCACACTCACCCGTAACTATTTCATCTACAATGGCACATTCTACAGGCAACTGTTAGGATGTGCCATGGGGAGCAATGTCGCGCATAGTTACGCGAACATCTACATGTTCTTCGAAGAAGAGTCCATGTACTTCTCTAACCCTAGTACAACCAGGTACATCAAAACATACATGCGTTACATTGACAACCTGTTACTTCTATGGACAGGTGAGGAGGAGTCCCTTTTAGGCCTCGTCGAGGCTATCAATTTACGACCCTCGACCATCAGGATTACGTCAGTCCACAGTAAAACTTCCATTCACTGCTTGAATGTTAGAGTATCCATCGAGGAGTGCAAATTGAGGACCAAAGTGTTCTCGAAACCGACTGACTGGAACACGCTTTTATTATCCTCAAGTTTCCATCCTAAACCCCTTAAGAAAGGACTGCCAAAATCCCAAATGATACGTGTGGCTAGGGTTGCAAGTAATCCAACGATAGCGGCAAGCAGCATCGACACTGTTATTGACAAATTTGTTGCTAGGGGGTATAACCTAACTGAATTGAAGAAGCAGAAAATGGAGGTGCTAGCTGTGGACATGAAATAATTGCTCACCTCAAGAGTTAAAGATCAGAAATCTGTGATTCCTTGGAAAATGGAGTATACAGCATCTAGCCAAGTGGTACAGCGGGCAAGTCGTCCGACAAAAATTTACCATGTTTTACATCTAAAAGGCCTATGGCTTGTTACACCAGAGGTCGGAACCTTAAAGACATGGTGGTCCATACGGACATTACTGGATTTGTGAAATCTATCTCTGCCCCTCATTTTTTGTCCAAACCACCTGGCTGCTACAAATGTCCCAGATGTACTACCTGCTCACACTTGATAACTGGATCTTCATTCAAACATCCCCACTCTTCAAGAACCATTTTCATTAAACACAAACTCTCATGCCTTTCCACCCACGTGATCTACATTATCATTTGCCCATGTAAATTATATTACGTGGGCAAAACGATCCATACAGCCCGAGAGCGCATGGCATTACATCGGTCTTCAATTGGGAAAGCCATTGCCAGTGGGAATTCTGATCAACCTGTGGAAAGACATTTTCAACAGATAGGCAACCCTCTTTCCTCTCTGAGACACATGCTTATAGATCATGTCCCAGCCTCTTTATGAGGTGGGGACCGAAGTGGAAAACTCCTAAGATGTGAAACGAAATGGATCCACTATCTTAATACAGTGTCTCCAGCGGGCTTGAATGAACGGTGTAATTGGAACATTTTTCTTTGATTTGCTTATTTTTTTAATATATCTCCATCATGATTAGTGATGCAATTCCTCAGGTGTGCTTTTGTAATACCTTCTTTTTGTTATTGCCGAACCCGATATGTCTTGTCTCTACCACTATTTTGTAATTACTGTGCTACAACTTTTTCTTTCTTTTTATTCCATAGTAGTATTAACATGCATATCCTATTCCATAGTAGCAGTGTTAACATGTGTTTTGTTTCCTTTCCTTCAGCCACTGTGGGAAGCCGGGGAGGCTATGCAGTCGCCGGCGTCTGGTTGCCTGGCAACGCACAACGCGCTTCCGGGATCTAACGTCTGTCAAAGTCGAAAAATATCATGCTGCACGTTGCCATATATTAACCCCATGGGCTTGCCCGCTGCACGTGCACATTCTCTCCCGTGCGTACGCATACTCGCAGTTGCGTAACGGCGCCTCCACGGCCGTGCGCTCAGGCGCGTGGTATGTGCATTTACGGTAGAGTTTGTGTGCGTCTGGCGGGCGACTCAATCGTTACATAGTTAATCCAAATAGTATGTTTTATAGGTAATGGTCCCCTTAATAATAACTAAGTTTGTTTAGTGTAACTGGTTCATGAACAAAGGAATTCCTCTTTGCATGATACGAAGGGTCAGACAGGGTCTGAGCGGTGGTGTTTGGTACCTAACTAAAGAACATTTAATTAGAAACAATCCGGTGCTGGTTAGGTAGAGATTAATCGCTCCTGCGTATAGTTATGTCTATAAGTAGTTTCTGGACATTTACTGTATTTGCGGTTCATTATCCATGCAGCGGGAATCCTAAGATTCCCTCCCACCTGAGCAGTTCGATATAGTCACAGCCCACCTGTTTAAACTATCCTATGACCTTTTGTTATAATGCGGGGAGACATTCCTGTGTCCAATGAACAATGAGATTATAGGTCCCTTTGTAGTGTACTGTATGCAGTGTATATAAGAACAGCCAGCCTGGGCCAGCTCAGTCTACTCTCCACAACGGTTTTCATCATTGACTAACTTGAGAGCTGGTGACCAGGACTGCGCAGCGAATCATTCCCCAGTGTGTAAATTCTCTCTGTGACCACCTTATTCTCTGACTGTATTTTGCCACGTTCTCTCTCTCTCTCTGTTATTGTTAAGGATTAAGACGCTATTGTATATTTATGTGTAGTTATTCTGTTTAGATATTGATGTTAGTCTGTAGTGTATAAGATGTTAACTGTATTTTCCTTTTTTACATAACTAAATCTCGTTAGTAAAGGTTTTGGAACCTTAGCAAGGTATTGTGTGTTTATTACATTGCTGAGGGTATTCGGAGCGTCTCAATCGCTCAAGCAGCTTTTATATTAACAAGGTTAAGAAGCGTTAAATCATTACAGTATTTCAGTAGTAAGGTTTACAGTATAAGTTTAATCTTTCAGTGTGTTGCATACAAGGTTTACTGAGTGTCATCCTCTGAGCGTCTGCGCCGCTCGTGTTCCACTCGTGGGCACAGCGTCCGCCACGCTAGTGGCGTAGCATTACGGTAGTCGGCCGCCTATAGCGTGCTCGATACCAAGCGTAAGCCATGAGCGAACGTGCCGCTCGTGCGTCTCGACCATGGATAAGCGTCTGCTACGCTGAGTACGTACCCTTACGGTACCCCGTACGCCAATTGCATACTGACTCTCTTACCCATATATAGTGAATGTTATAAGGTAAATAATCAGCTTTATCAATTGGGAGCTCGTCCGTCCTCCACATATCCGCACTAGCGAACACAGACTTTATCTGTCAGCAAAGGGCGGGAAAGTAGTATCCCTTCGTATCCGTATTGGTGGTGAGGGATACAGTAGTGCTGACTAGATAAGCGTCTGTTTCGCTACGCTGTAGGAGTGCTGGTGGAAACCGGAACCGGAAGGTAAGAACAGTACGCTATTGTCTTTTAAAACTGTTTATTTCTGTTTGATACACATTGCGTACGCAACACACGCACACACCTGCATTTTTCCATTTGTGTAAATTTTCACATCTCACCTTCCTGTTTGCCATTTATAATTGATAACGTGCTGAGAAAGATTTGTTGCTATTGGTAGTTAAAAGTAAAAATAATACGTTAAGGAGTAATTTGTAAAACACGCACACGGCTTTGCCTAAAGATACAAGGAAAGATCTGTGTGGTGCTCGGTAGATGATTACAGTTAAAGATCATTTACATTGATATAAACGTGTTAGTTGTATTTCTGTGGACTTATCTGGCCTGCGTACACGTGTCTCTAACAAGGGGCAGAACGAGCGTACGCGACGCAAGGGCCGACACACGGAGTGTATATTACGCAACGGAGCGTCTGGGTACGCCCACGTAATACAAATCACACGATAGTATTGTTTTAGTAGGCAATACTGAGGCAACGTGATAATAGCGCAAGTCAATCTCAGTGTCCTAAATTTTAATCTAAAAGGAACCTTCTCTAGTTGCAACTCCTCTAGGACTAGACTGCGATACTGAATGAAAGGGATTTCTGTACAGAAACGAAAGTAAAGAGTATATGAGGTGAAAGAGTGTGTATATATAAGTATTTTCTCATTTTTGTTGGAACGGAGAAGTCGGGTTCTCGCAGAGGTACATCCGTGAAAGTGACAGCGCGTGGTGGCTTGGGAGGCATCCCTTGTTAATCTTATAATTAGAGCATTAGAGTATAGCAGATTAGGAGGTCTACTGTAGACACAGACCAGGAGGTCACGGACCAGGAGGTCCAGGGACAGACCAGGAGGTCTCGGTACAGCAGACTAGGAAGTCCGCTATAGATAGAGAAAAGAGGCACAACCCAGGGGGTTGGTGCAGTACCCATACAGGCCAACAAGCTCTTGCTGAAGGAATTCGCAGCCGCAATTTTCGATTCCGTTGGTCGTTCCGCACATAAGATTAGTTGCTTATGTGCTGTACGATTGTACCGCATGTAATTGTGTGCATTAGTTTGTAATTTGACCCAGTACCGTTTGCGTACGCTAGAGGGTTCATAAACGTTATATGTACATTCTAACGTGATTTGTGTAATTTTTATTTTATTTTAAGGGAGGTTCGCTGGTCACTCGGGAACTCTCTAACAACCGATACTTGCTGGGGACGGGTAACCTACTCCCACAATGCCCCAGTAAATAAAGGTTTATAGGGGCCCTAGGTTGGGTACGGCAGCTCTACATCGGTGATTGAAGTACTGGCCAACGTGGGCGAGAAGTGAGTGAAAGCACTCGGTTGAACTTTCACCGTCGGCCTACCCCGGACATCTTGGTTTTTGTAAGGGTTCGCTGAAGACCCTGATTTGAAGGTCAGAGGTAGTGAAAGCAACACCTGCAAAGATGGGGGCCAGTTGTTCAGGTAGGGGGCGATCAACCCTGGTTTCGGTTGATTTAGTAAGCCGGCCAATAAGGTCGGCAAGGATAACGTGTGATACAGACCAGGAGGTCCGAAATGTATCACAAGCAGAGGTATTATTCAATGAATGGGAAAGAATGACTGTGCATGATGGGGAAAAGTTCCCACAAGTAGGCAGGTTTAGCCCCAAGGTGTTACAAAATCTAAGGAGAAGGATATGTCTCATTAAATCTGCAAAGAAACAAATCCGACATTATGATTGTTTACAGTTATGGCAACAGGAAGGTGAAATACAAGGAGAATTAGCTTACACAGCTGACTCTCACTTTGGTAAGAAAAATATGGCAACAAGAGAGAAGGTGGTTACAGAGAATGGCACACTGGGGTATGATAAACATGCACTTAGCAACTGTATTATTGATGATAAGAATAATTGTAACAATTGTAACAATGATAAAATTAAAACTGTTAAATGTACAACTGTTAACCCGTGCAAGTTGCACCCCATGTTAAACTTCCCTCAGGATTACCAGCAAGAAAGTGAGCCCATCACGATGTCGGCACCTTTTCCAGCAGCCATCCTACAAGACATCCAGGTGGACGCGACCAAATCGGTAAAGGCAGTAATCAAACCCCCTAACGGAGGGTCAGGTGAGGTCGTGTCCACAGGTACGTACGGTGTTATACTGTATATCACGCACAAACAAATGTACCTCATATTGTAGAGCCAACACAAGATGATGTAGTTGAATTTAATCCTGTCAGGGTGATCACAGTCCCCAATGGGAAGACTGACGCTCAGGGAATCATTCCCGTCAGGGACAGTGCAATGCGCCGTCCCTGGTCCCGGATGGAATTGAGAGCAATTATGTCTGAATTCCCTGATCCTAGGAAAGATCTAGTTGCATGTCAGAGGTTTATTAAAGAACTAGGAAACTCCACAGAACCCACCAACAAAGAGTGGCGGACAGTGCTGAGGGCATGTTTGCCCTCCAGTGTTGACCCTGCGAAATTTATTGCTGATTGTAAATTAGACACAGAAGCACCTCGTACGGAGGAACACAATCAGGTATGTATTAAGCAGATCAACCGACAGTTAGGAGTATATTTCCCAGCCATTGTCGAGTGGAACAAAATCTTCTCCATAAGACAAAAAGAAGTGGAAAGTACTTCCAATTATTTCAATCGAGCACTGCAGGAAATGGCTAAGTATACAGGGATAGAAAACATCAAAACAAATGCACCGCACAGAGAGATAGCGGTTAAGGTATTAATGAATGGTTTAAAGGAAGTGTTGAGAACAAGGGTACAGACCACCAACCCAAACTGGAGAAATATCTCAGTGGCTGCATTAAGAAAGTCCGCTGTTGGGCATGAGCAAAACATCAGCAAGCACAGGGAGGTAAGAAGCCTCAGATCCCTGTGGGTAAGTCAAAGGTGATAAGGTGTTATAATTGCCAGAAGGAAGGTCATTTTGCACGTAGTTGTAGGTTTAAAGATCCACAGAAGGTATTGATATACCCCTAGACAAAAACACGAGCAGAGTTATGACACACAAAATTGTAATCAGGGATCATATAGGAAGAAGTTTGGGCCGCACCTGTAATATGCAGTCAGGAAAGGTGATCATTAGGACTGATAGTAAGCCTGAGGTTACAGTCAATGAAATTGGGAGGTCATTCCTTGAAGACACAGGGACGGCCGGGTAAACTTTGTAATTTATCTGTAAATGTTTATTTTTCCCCATCTCTGACGTTCATCGGCAGAACTCAAACATCACATAGCTACTTGGTGTTTGCAGGAGTCTACCTAACCCCAGTGTGACCTACCGACATCGGTGTGCCCTGGCCAGGCACAAAAGGGTGAAGTGTGGAAATAGATACCAATGGATGTGTTGGTGTGACAGCCTGATGGTGAACGGAAGATCTGACAATGTTTTTTTTGTGTTTGTTGTTTTATGTAACATATATATGAATTGTTCTCTCTCTCGTTTGTTTTTTTTCCCTCTTCTCTCTCATGTTCTCATGCTTTACAGATGGTATGTCACACATCAGTTAGACAAATGGTAATGCAAGATTTATTCTCCTTACAGAAAGAGCGCTGAGTCGGAAAGAATATTGCATCACCGGAATGTTCGTTTGGAAGACTGAGAGACAGCACCTTTGAGATGACAACAGAGCAAGAAGAACAACAAGACTAGAGGACAAAAGCATCGTAACATTTTTCTTTCCCCTCAAATTATTTTTTTTGTACCCCCATTACAAATTTCTCTTTCTACTCCTCTAAGATGGACTTGCCCCAAGAGACTGTGATCCGGATTTTCCTGTTGACCCTGTTGTTGACCAGAGCAGTCTGTTTCGGTGAGAGTACCATGGAGGTCGAGAAGGGATCTGGAATGGGTTCTGATGACCAGGATGGAGGCGTAAAATTCCAAGAGCAACACAATCACCGAGTAAAGGCGAGTATCAGAAAGCGATCTGATAGCATTGACAATAGAAGGAATTGTGAAGGATTGTTAGCTGAAGAGAACTGCATCTGTTGGCAC
The DNA here is from genome assembly GCF_028390025.1 of Pseudophryne corroboree. Lineage (NCBI taxonomy): Eukaryota > Metazoa > Chordata > Amphibia > Anura > Myobatrachidae > Pseudophryne > Pseudophryne corroboree. The sequence goes on along the minus strand of NC_086451.1, from coordinate 157,650,436 downwards.
TGTGACAATATAGTTGAGGATGGGTGCATCAAGAAATGTCAGTCCAGTTTTAATATCCACATGGACCGGCATTGAGTGACTATCACTCCTTAGTGGGTAAAGTGTTAAACCAGACAGACTGTTGGGTATGCTCTCAAGTACCTCAAGGTCATAGCAAATCAGGACTAGTACCATTCCCTTTAACTATAGGAGAGGTACTTGAGCTAAGTGGTGGGAGGCCGGTGGACAAGAGGTTTAATATCTCTAGTCCTCCTAGTTTGAAGCTCCACCAATATCATGTGGATAGGTCTTTAGTATGCTTTAACATTTCCAATCCCAGAAAGCTGGGAAATTGGGAAGTGTCATGGAGTAATCAAACCATGACATTCTCACATAGAGCCGACAGAATGCCCATAGACACAGAACTTATACGCCAGATAGCCGACAATGGAAGATTTTTCCGCTATAGGTACACTTTAGGAAGTAGGACCATGCGAGTTGGAGAAGTATCACCAGGATACTGTGCACATATCATACAACCAGATACGTGTACTAGACAGATGGGAGAATTAGGGTTAGGAGATTTCACATGGAAAATTTGTAACATGGAAATGTCATACTCCGTCCCATATGTTCTCCCCGATGATGCATATTTCATATGCTGGAGAAAGGCGTATAAGTGGCTTGCCCCAAACTCAGAGGGATTGTGTTACATTGGAAAAGTACTGCCTGAAGTAATGACTGTATCCCATATCAAAATGAAAGACATACACCGTGGTGCCCAAGCTCCTTATACTCACACTCATTACGAGCACGTCGTTAAACGGCACCTGATAGAAAGAACAGAGCACCCGGCCTCTGACCTGATCCATGAATCCACCGGGATTCAAGTCCTACTCGCAATAGATATCACTCGTACCACCAGAGGAGTGATAAACTATAGATATATATCTGCGCTAGCAAATTTATTAGATAATATCACCGAAATGTATGACGACACATTCAGGTATACTGGGAGAGAGTTACAAGCCTACAAAACAGAACTGGTTCAGCATAGGATGATTCTCAATTACCTCACAGCTGTGACAGGCGGGTATTGTGTTACCCTAGCAACTCAATATGGAATAAAGTGCTGCACGTATATTATTACAAACAGCACGGAGGACCCGGCCGAGGTCATAGACCAAAAGATGGATGAAATTTTGCTATTAAAGTGGGAGTTCCGAAGGAGACACAATCTCACTCTCGCTGCTGTGGGTAATGAGCTGACCGGTTGGGTGTCATGGTTGAACCCACAAAATTGGTTCTCGGGTTTAGGAGAATGGGCCCAAGGTATTATTATGGATGTAGGGAAATTTCTCTGGTGTATTCTGGGAGTCGTCATACTGGTTGGTCTGATATTTAGATGCGTTCGGATTTTAACGAAGTGTAAAGGTAATACCAGAGTGATGAGTCTGAGGAGCGAGGACACTGTAATAACAACAACAAATTTGATTTATGACCCAATGATAGAGACAATGTTGTGATGAAAATGTGATTCCACGGTCCGTTTCTTTCACCCGTTTCTCCTTTGTTTTCCTCCAAGGTACAAAGACATCCGCTTGGAAGAAGAATTTGACAACCTCTTTTATACAGACCATTGATGAACTATGTCACCGACCCCCCCCAATATCCCTAGTGACTTTAACTTTTCACGAAAGCCCAAATACTTTAGAGACTGTAATTTTATGGACATTGGAAAAAGCTTTTGTCGCCATTTATAGCGAAAGCACCGAGAGACATCAGACAACATGTACATCAAGACAAGACACCAGACAAGACCTCAATCGACGAATGCATACTAAACTCACATAGTTTATGACCGCATTTATAACAATTGCTTCTTATCCTCATTTCTACAACCTTCAGGTAATAACACACATAGTCGACAGGGAATATAGACACATATATCAGCATTCACATGTTCCCCCCATTCATGTATCATCAACTAAATGTGCTCCCCCATTTGTTGCAACCAAAAGCCGAAAAGAGCTCGGTAAAGTTTGACAGCCCATCCACAGACCCTTAATACGGGATAAGAATGATTCAAATGTATACTTCGCAATACCTCGAAGCTTGATTTAAAACACGTACGGCACGATGACACATGACCCCTCAAACACAATCCATACACACATGCTTCTACTATCTCACTAGGTCATACTTTTCCCACCTTCTCCTCTCCTCCCTTTACCCAATCATAAAAAGGTATTTACATGATGACATATATTTTTCTGTTTGAACTGTTTTAGGAAGTGGCAGTTATTGATGACTGCCAAAGGGTGGACTGTCAAAGTCGAAAAATATCATGCTGCACGTTGCCATATATTAACCCCATGCGCTTGCCCGCTGCACGTGCACAATCTCTCCCGTGCGTACGCATACTCGCAGTTGCGTGATGGCGCCTCCACCGCCGTGCGCTCAGGCGCGTGGTATGTGCATTTACGGTAGAGTTTGTGTGCGTCTGGCGGGCGACTCAATCGTTACATAGTTAATCCAAATAGTATGTTTTATAGGTAATGGTCCCCTTAATAATAACTGTAAGTTTGTTTAGTGTAACTGGTTCATGAACAAAGGAATTCCTCTTTGCATGATACGAAGGGTCAGAAAGGGTCTGAGTGGTGGTGTTTGGTACCTAACTAAAGAACATTTAATTAGAAACAATCCGGTGCTGGTTAGGTAGAGATTAATCGCTCCTGCGTATAGTTATGTCTATAAGTAGTTTCTGGACATTTACTGTATTTGCAGTTCATTATCCATGCGGCGGGAATCCTAAGATTCCCTCGCACCTGAGCAGTTCGATATAGTCACAGCCCACCTGTTTAAACTAACCTATGACCTTTTGTTATAATGCGGGGAGACATTCCTGTGTCCAATGAACAATGAGATTATAGGTCCCTTTGTAGTGTACTGTATGCAGTGTATATAAGAACAGCCAGCCTGGGCCAGCTCAGTCTACTCTCCACAACGGTTTTCATCATTGACTAACTTGAGAGCTGGTGACCAGGACTGCGCAGCGAATCATTCCCCAGTGTGTAAATTCTCTCTGTGACCACCTTATTCTCTGACTGTATTTTGCCACGTTCTCTCTCTCTCTCTGTTATTGTTAAGGATTAAGACGCTATTGTATATTTATGTGTAGTTATTCTGTTTAGATATTGATGTTAGTCTGTAGTGTATAAGATGTTAACTGTATTTTCCTTTTTTACATAACTAAATCTCGTTAGTAAAGGTTTTGGAACCTTAGCAAGGTATTGTGTGTTTATTACATTGCTCAGGGTATTCGGAGCGTCTCAATCGCTCAAGCAGCTTTTATATTAACAAGGTTAAGAAGCGTTATATCATTACAGTATTTCAGTAGTAAGGTTTACAGTATAAGTTTAATCTTTCAGTGTGTTGCATACAAGGTTTACTGAGTGTCATCCTGTGAGCGTCTGCGCTGCTCGTGTTCCACTCGTGGGCCCAGCGTCCGCCACGCTAGTGGCGTAGCATTACGGTAGTCGGCCGCCTATAGCGTGCTCGATACCAAGCGTAAGCCGTGAGCGAACGTGTCGCTCGTGCGTCTCGACCACGGATAAGCGTCTGCTACGCTGAGTACGTACCCCTACGGTACCCCGTACGCCAATTGCGTACTGAGTCTCTTACCCATATATAGTGAATGTTATAAGGTAAATAATCAGCTTTATCACATCATCGGCAAGCGGCCACAGTGGACTGACACCATGAGGACGGTTGCCGGAACCCGGCCTCCTCCAGCGGCGGGAGACTTTTGAGTATTTAGGTAAGTTAATCTGTACTTTCATGTTTTACTTCATTGTTTAGTTTGACAGCATAGGGCTTGACAATGGTACCTGCGCGTACTGAAACGTTGCCCCAGTACTTGCTGTCATGATTCTCTACTAAATACAACTTTATGCATTGGAGTGCCGAAGTTTCCTTTTCATTATATATATATATTATAAGGGCACGGTCGTGCCCTTATATTAAGGCTGAATCGAACAAACGGAATTCTCCCATAGGGAATTTCTGAGATGGGGGCATGGTGTTTGAGGGGCTACAACTCAAAAGTGACTGGACGTACTGAGCTGAAATTTGGCATGGGCGCATAGAATCGGCACCCGGTGCTGCATGCCAAATTTCAGGGCAAAATAATAAAAAGTGAGGAATTGGGAGTAACCTAAAGTTCCAACTGTCAGTTTTTTTCTGCGATTTCCTCTGTGGCTTTTTGACAACGTTGTCCCATAGAGTGAATCATAATTTTTTTGGGAAGGCATAACTCAGGATAGAGGACAAATTAAGACTTGGGGTTTGTTTTATTAGATAGATCTTGCCCCAGTGTAGTGCCTTTTGGAGTTGTGGTTTTTCAGAAAGTTATAATTTTTTTTTAATTAAGTAAAATATGCCCCATTATAAAGATAGGGCTTTTCAATTTGTTGCGGCTGCGCAGTGGCCGCCAGCAGGGGGTGAACACAGATGAGCTTCACTGGCTTGTACTGGCAGTTGGGCACGAGGAGCGAGCGGGAAGCAGTGTCTCGTGCATGACGAGGACAGCTGCAGGCGGCGGGAGGACGAGAAGGAGGGAGCGTCTACAAGATCCGGAGGAGTTTGCGGGACGTGAGCGACGGAGGGAGCCTTACTGGGGAGGAGAACGACGGAGCAGTCACACCGGAAGAAGCCGGAGGAAGCCGGGTCCCCTTCAGGAGTGTCAGCGGGAGGAGATAGCCGCAGGTCCACTTACCTCAGCGGGAGCGTCGGCAGGATGTATGCCATCATTTCTTATTTTTCTTCTACTTCTCCCGCCCTCCCTGCTGTGTCCGTCCATCCCCCCCCCCGCCCTCCCTGCTGTGTCCGTCCATCCCCCCCCCACCCTCCCTGCTGTGTCCGTCCATCCCCCCCCCGCCGCCCTCCCTGCTGTGTCCGTCCATCCCCCCCCCCCCGCCCTCCCTGCTGTGTCCGTCCATCCCCACCCCGCCCTCCCTGCTGTGTCCGTCCATCCCGCCCTCTCTGCTGTGTCCGTCCATCCCCCCCTTCCGTCCGTCCATCCCCCCCCGCCCTCCCTGCTGTGTCCATCCATCCCCCCCCGCCCTCCCTGCTGTGTCCGTCCATCCCCCCCGCCGCCCTCCCTGCTGTGTCCGTCCATCCCTCCCTGCTGTGTCCGTCCATCCCCCCCCGCCCTCCCTGCTGTGTCCGTCCATCCCCCCCCCGCCCTCCCAGCTGTGTCTATCCAACCCCCCCCGCCCTCCCTGCTGTGTCCGTCCATCCTGCCCTCCCTGCTGTGTCCGTCCATCCATCCGGCCCTCCCTGCTGTGTCCGTCCACCCCCCCCCCCCGCCCTCCCTGCTGTGTCCGTCCATCCCCCCCCCCGACCTCCCTGCTGTGTCCGTCCATCCCATCCCCGCCCTCCCTGCTGTGTCCGTCCATCCCCCCCCGCCCTCCCTGCTGTGTCCGTCCATCCCCCCCCCCGCCCTCCCTGCTGTGTCCGTCCATCCCCCCCCCCTCCCTGCTTGCTGTGTCCGTCCATCCCCCCCGCCCTCCCTGCTGTGTCCGTCCATCCCCCCCCCGCCCTCCCTGCTGTGTCCGTCCTTCCCCCCCGACCTCCCTGCTGTGTCTGTCCATCCCCCCCCGCCCTCCCTGCTGTGTCCGTCCATCCTGCCCTCCCTGCTGTGTCCGTCCACCCCCCCGCCCTCCCTGCTGTGTCCGTCCATCCTGCCCTCTCTGCTGTGTCCGTCCATCCCCCCCCGCCCTCCCTGCTGTGTCCGTCCTTCCCCCCGCCCTCCCTGCTGTGTCCGTCCATCCCCCCCGCCCTCCCTGCTGTGTCCGTCCATCCCCCCCCGCCCTCCCTGCTGTGTCCGTCCATCCCCCCCACCCTCCCTGCTGTGTCCGTCCATCCCCCCCCCGCCCTCCCTGCTGTGTCCGTCCATCCCCCCCACCCTCCCTGCTGTGTCCGTCCATCCCCCCCGCCCTCCCTGCTGTGTCCGTCCATCCCCCCCGCCCTCCCTGCTGTGTCCGTCCATCCCCCCCGCCCTCCCTGCTGTGTCCGTCCATCCATCCCCCCCTGCCCTCCCTGCTGTGTCCGTCCACCCCCCCCGCCCTCCCTGCCGTGTGTCTGTCCATCCCCCCCCCGCCCTCCCTGCCGTGTGTCCGTCCATACCCCCCGCCCTCCCTGCCGTGTGTCCGTCCATCCCCCCGCCCTCCCCGCCGTGTGTCCGTCCATCCCCCCCGCCCTCCCCGCCGTGTGTCCGTCCACCCCCCCCCCCCGCCCTCCCCGCCGTGTGTCCGTCCACCCCGCCGTGTGTCCATCCATCCCCCCCGTCCTCCCCGCCGTGTGTCCATCCATCCCTCCCCGCCATGTGTCCGTCCATCCCTCCCCGCCGTGTGTCCGTCCATCCCCCCCCCGCCCTCCCCGCTGTGTGTCCGTCCATCCCCCCCCCCCGCCGTCCCCAGACGCAGCACCTGACACTCACACGGACCTGACACACACTTACACGCACCTGACACACACTCACACGCACCTGACACACACACGCAGCAGCACCTGACACACACACGCAGCACCTGACACACACGCAGCACCTGTCACACACACTCACATGCACCTGACACACACACACGCAGCACCTGACACACATACGCAGCACCTGACACACACACAGAGCACCTGACACACACTCACGCACCTGACACATGCACTCACATGCAGCACCTGACACACACGCAGACACGCAGCACCTGACGCAGACACGCAGCACCTGACACACACACACACATGCAGCACCTGACACACACACGCAGCACCTGACACACGCAGCACCTGACACACGCAGACACGCAGCACCTGACACACGCAGACACGCAGCACCTGACACACGCAGCACCTGACACACGCAGACACGCAGCACTTGACACACACACACACACAGCACCTGACACACACACAGCACCTGACACACACACACACAGCACCTGACACGCAGACATGCAGCGCCTGACACACACACGCAGACATGCAGCGCCTGACAGACACACGCAGATATGCAGCACCTGACACACCCACACACATACAGACATGCAGCACCTGACACACACACACACACACACACGCAGCACCTGACACACACACACAGACGCAGCACCTGACACTCACACGGACCTGACACACACGCACACTCTCACACGCAGCACCTGACACACACACACACGCAGCACCTGACACACAGACACGCAGCACCTGACACACACACACAGACGCGCAGCGCCTGACACACACAGTCACGCAGCACCTGACACACACACACACAGACGCGCAGCGCCTGACACACACAGACGCGCAGCGCCTGACACACACAGACGCGCAGCGCTTGACACACACAGACACGCAGCGCCTGACACACACAGACACGCAATGCCTGACACACACAGACACGCAGCGCCTGACAGACACGCAGCGCCTGACAGACACGCAGCGCCTGACAGACATGCTCACACGCACTCACGCGCAGTGCCTGACGCTCACACGCACTCCCACGCAGCGCCTGACGCTGACACGCACTCCCACGCAGCGCCTGACGCTGACACGCACTCCCACGCAGCGCCTGACGCTGACACGCACTCCCACGCAGCGTCTGACACGCACTCCCACGCAGCGCCTGACACGCACACGCACTCACACGCAGCGCCTGACACGCACACGCACTCACGCAGCGCCTGACACGCACACGCACTGACACGCAGCGCCTGACACGCACTGACACGCACACGCACTGACACGCAGCGCCTGACACGCACTCACACGCAGCGCCTGACACGCACACGTACTCACACGCAGCGCCTCACACGCACACGCAGCGCCTGACACGCACACGCAGCGCCTGACACGCACACGCACATACTAGTGATGAGTGGGTTCGGTTCGTCGGAATCCGGACCCCCCGAACTTCACCCATTTTACACGAGGCAGGTTCGAACCTTCCCGCCTTGCTCGGCTAACCCGAGCGCGCCCGAACGTCATCATCCCGCTGTCGGATTCTCACGAGATTCGGATGTCTGCATTCGTGGAAAGTGGTCCCATGTGTAAACATGGGACCCCTTTCAGTCCGTCTGGTCCGGGTGTTCGGTTTGTTGTTTTGCCAAGTACGTGGATTTAATCTGGAACCTGGATCAGGTGAGTATAATTATCTTTTATTTTCAGGTACCCGTGGATTCTACTTGGAGAAGAGGACCGACTGCTTCGTGTCAACATAGGTAAGTATGTGTGTGTCGGCAGGTGTGAAATAAAGTTATACTTTCACGGTGTCTGTGTCCTGTTTTTATTTGGGTATTTTTTTTCCAGTAGAACTACAGGTACCAGCGGGCCCGTTTTTCTCCCGCATGCTGGTACTTGTGGTTCTCCAAGTACCAGCTTGCGGGGGAGGCTTGCTGGGACTTGTAGTACTACTGGAAAAAACAATATTCTTTCAATTTTCTCAAGGCTATCAGCCTCCCATCCGCAGCCCTTGGATGGGGGGGACAGCCTCGGGCTTCACCCCTGGCCCTTGGGTGGCTGGGGGGGGGACCCCTTGATTGAAGGGGTCCCCACTCCCCCAGGGTACCCCGGCCAGGGGTGACTAGTTGGATATTTAATGCCACGGCCGCAGGGCACTGTATAAAAGTGACCCCCGGCTGTGGCATTATCTGTCCAGCTAGTAGAGCCCGATGCTGGTGTAAAAAATACGGGGGACCCCTACTCTTTTTGTCCCCCGTATTTTTTGCACCAGCACCAGGCGCAGAGCCCGGTGCTTGTTTTAAAAATACGGGGGATCCCCTGTCTGTTTCTTCCCCGGATTTTTAGAACCAGGACCGGCTCGAAGAGCCCGAGGCTGGTTATGCTTTGGAGGGGGGACCCCACGCAATTTTTTTTTTCCGGGTTTTTTACATTCCATTTAAAAAATAATAATAATCTTTTAAAAAATATATAAATAATACTTGTGCCTCCAAAAAAGACAAACCAAGTACCTAATCCCTTCTAATATAGATATGCTATTACCAAAAAAAAAAACTTTTATTTATTAGATTCCGCCTGCAAAGTGTGGCGGATTGAAAATGACGAATTTACTGTTTAAAAGCACTGTTGTCGAATTTACAAACTTCAATTGAATATACTTTTGTCGAATTGCCGCATTTGTACCATTGCAGAAAAGTCGAATTTTTCAAATGTCGAATTTTTAAAAAAATCGAATTTTGAAAGCCTGTAAGAATAGGCCCGCCCCCTTCACATCAGCCGTCCCCTTCTACCCCTGTACCTTGCTCTCTCCTGTCTGTGCTCTCTCCCGTCTGTAGGACTAGGCCCCGCCCCCTTCTTACCCTCCAGTGACTGCTCTCTCCTGACAAGTGGACCAGGCCTGCCCCCTACACGCTGCTGGTGTCTTCATTGTTACTTGGTCTGGAGCTCCGTTGGGGAGAGAACTCACGTGAGCTCATTAAGAATGAGGAACTGGGATGTTTTAATTTTATTGTGAGTAGTGTAGTGTGGTGATGTAGTATGTTGTATGGGGGGTATAGTGTAATTATGAAGTGCAGCATATGGGAGGGCTATAGCATAGTGATGTAGTGTGGCATATGGGGGGTGGTAGCGCATAGGCGTGCGTACAGGGGGTGCCTGGTGCGCACAGGCACTCCCTAATGTCCAGCACCGCTGCACGCCACGCTTGCTGTAGCACAGTGATCGCTGAGTGTGTGATCGGTGGAGCCTAGACTGCAGCTCATTTCCGTACCTCCCACCACCGCTGCGCCCGCCCCCCCTCTGCCTGCTGCTAATACTATGCTGAGTGCATTTGTCGGCGGCCTCACTGGGGGGACTGGCGTCACCTTTCCATGTGACGTGGTGATGTCCGCCCATGCTCTCCTCCCGCCCACCTGTGCTTTCCTCCCGCTGCGGTCTCTCAGTCCTAGTGTGCCGCGGCCGCCACACCACTGGGGACTGGGAGCCGCCGGCAGACACATTCTGCTGAGACTTACTTGTCAGTGCGGGTTCCGGACGGCAGGCGGCGGGTGGGAGGGCAGACGGGGAGCAGGTGTCACAAGGAGTGTGTGGGTAACTAATTCACAATACTTCCGCTCAACGTGGCACTGCTGGTCCTTCATCTCCCATGTCTCTTCACCAGGTGGCGGGCGGCCCGGAAATTAAGTGATGTGTTGTGCAGCAGTCAGTGTGAAGTGACTGTGAGTAACACTGGTGGTGGTGCTGATGATGCTGCTGCAGAATCGGGAAGCAATTAATTCATAAATATAATGTACTGTATCAATGTATTATACATACATAAACATGTACATACGGGTATTTGTGTATACATGTATATACATGAGTGTGTGTGTATGTATATATATATATATATATATGTATATGACTTGGGGTTTGTTTTATTAGATAGAGCATGTCCCAGTGAAGTACCTTTTGGGGTTGTGGTTTTTCAGAAAGTTACAGGTTTTTTTTAATTAAGAGAAATATGCCCCATTATAGAGATCGGGCATTTCAATTTGTTGCGTCTGCACAGTGGCCGCCAGCAGGGGGTGTACTAGAGTGCCTTCACTTGAGAGCCGCAATATGGCCGCCTTCTCCCCGGTTATTCTGTTAATAGGAAAATAACCTCACAGGTTCACATAGGGCAGAGTTGCCACTACTAGTGCAGGGCTGTAACGTACAGTACTAAGGAAAAGCCATATACTAAAGCGGCACGGTGATCTCACCCTTCTCAGAGACACCAGGGCGCAGCACACTGTACGGGGTACACTTGGTACACACACCTGTTAGCTCAGGGCAGCACTATAGGACCCTCCTGTAATGCTGTGCTGGCGGCGTGTAGTGATCAGGGCACTGGGAGACTGGCTGGCTGGTCTCCGTCTCTGCTGCCTATAGAACTTCCACCTCTGTTATATATCAGGGCTGCTCTCCTGTGTGTTCTCTTCCTCTCCTACCTCACACTGGAACTGGCCGCCCAGAGAACGAGAGGGCAGCGGCTGACATCAGAGAGGGTGCAGCAATCTGTGTGGGCAGAGCCCCTCACAGCAAGGTGTCCTTATGCTGTGCCCCGTGTAATCACTGTGATCCATACAGACTCTCACCCTGGTATGCTCTCTATTTATTATTTATTTTTTTACACTGCGGCATGCTCGAGGGAAGGGAGCAGGCACCCCCCCCACCCCACCCCACCGCCACTACTCCTCCGCCAGCATCACTGCCGAGCCGGTCAGTGTTCCGGCGGAAATGAGCAGTAGGCAGCCACCAGCAACAACAGCCAGGAAGCTGTTACTCCTGGCAGCAGTAGCGTCAAGCTGCAATTCAGCCAGCGGCACGATGATCCGGGAGACAGTGGCAGCACAGGGAAGCAGTACCCCCTCCAATCGCAGCACCAACCTGGAGACTGAGGCAGCAACCCACCCCCAGCAGCAGCACCACCCTGATGATAGGTAAGATGCATTTTGGTGTCACAAGAAGGTGGCCGGAGTAGTGGCTGGCTGTGGTCACACCCCGGGCAAAAGTGATAGTGATTTCAGTGTTCCCTTGTGCGGGGATTGGATGTGTAGATGTATGGAGGCTATGTTTGTATAGATGTGAGCGGCAGTGTGCGGATGTATGAGAGCGGCAGTGTGCGGATGTATGAGAGCGGCAATGTACGGCTGTATAACTGCATCGGTGTGCGGCTGTAAGAGTGCGATGGTGTGCGGCTGTAAGAGTGCGATGGTGTGCGGCTGTAAGAGTGCGATGGTGTGCGGCTGTAAGAGTGCGATGGTGTGCGGCTGTAAGAGTGCGATAGTGTGCGGCTGTAAGAGTGCGATAGTGTGCGGCTGTAAGAGTGCGATGGTGTGCGGCTGTAAGAGTGCGGCAGTGTGCGGCTGTAAGAGTGCGGCAGTGTGCGGATGTATGAGAGCGGGGTTGTACGGATGTATGAGAGCGGCAGTGTATGGATGTATGAGAGCAGCAGTGTACAGTTGTGTGAGAGCGGCAGTGTGCGGATGTATGAGAGTGGCGGTGTACGGATGTATGAGAGCGGCAGTGTATGGATGGCAGCGTCATAGGGAGGGATGTCGGAATGCTGTTAGGGTTCCTAATACAAAATGGAATCCGTATAGTGGGCGGGGCTGGCACCATGGCACCACGTTGGGCTTGATGGGCAGGTAGTGCGGCAAGCACACCCAAATTGGCGTCTGACGTCGCCCGCAGTCCACACTGTTGTGAGGAGTCAGAGTTAATTTTGACTGTGTAGTGCACTCACAGAGGACCTACCGCCCGTCCCCTCCTCGCATCTGAGCAGCAGGTCAGGCTCTTATTTTCTTTTTAATCGGGAGAGGCGAGTGAACTGTGAGCAGGGGGGCAGAGCTACATGGGACCCAGAAGGGCTGCTGTGCTGTCAGAGAGGGAGAGGAAGAGAGAGATGAAGCTACTGCAGATCCCCAGCTGATTGTGAGGTGCCGGGTTGAAGGGTGATGTGATCACCCTTCTCCCTTGCTGCCGCTGGGGACCGCATCTAGGCTTCCTCCATCGAGGGCATGCGGCGCAGCAGTGGGCAGCGTGTAATGAGTTTGTCTGACTCATTATACTGCTGCCTGTTGTGGAAACCTCCGACCTTACGGACTGGTGTACATGCCCAGCAGAGAGGTGACAGTGTTGGTGGAAGTGCTGCCCAGCTCTGACCCTGCAGGCCTCCGTGATCTGGCTGCGGCCGCTGCTGCTGCGGCCTGAAACCCCTGCCGGTCCCCTCCATAGACTTCCGCCTGGCCAGCGCTGAGGTACTAGGGGTAGCCCAGCTGCGGGAAGGGTATGTCTCTGGCTTTCTCTCCGGCAGGGGAAGGTGACAGCGGCGGAGGAAGTGCTGCCCACCTCAGACACTACAGGCCTCCCCGATCCAGCTGCCGCCACAGCCGATGCTGCCAGAACCCCCTGCTGGTCTCCTTTGTTGACTGCCGCATGGCCAGTGCTGAAGTACTGGGGGTAAGCCAGCTACGGGAAGAGTGTCTCTGCCTCGGGCTCTCTCTCTCTGGCAGGGGAAGGAAGGGCTGATTCTCTGGCACAACAGGGAGGGCTGGGCTGCAGGAACACAGCACTGGAAGAAACAGGAGGCCGAACTCATGACCAAAAAGTGAGCAGTGCAGTGATCAGCCCCCTAGTCTTTCCCTCTCTCTGGGTGCAGAGCTGTATTCTACAGAGAGAGCTGGGATGGGAAGAAGGGTAACGGCACTTGACATACACATACACGCGCAACACCTGACACACACACACATACACGTGCGGCACCTGACACACACACGTAGCATCAGACACAATAAAATAAACATGCAGCACCTGACCCACACATACACGCGCAACACCTGACACACACACATATACACGTGCGGCACCTGACACACACACGTAGCATCAGACACAATAAAATAAACATGCAGCACCTGACACATACATATACACGCACACCATCAGACACACACATACACATGCAGCACCTTACTCACACACACATAGACACGTGTAGCACCTGACGCACACACATGTACACGCGCAGCACCTTACGCACACTCATGTACACGCGCAGCACCTGACGCACACTCATGTACACGCGCAGCACCCGATGCACACTCATGTACACGCGCAGCACCTAATGCACACTCATGTACACGCGCAGCACCTGACGCACACTCATGTACACGCGCAGCACCTGACACAGACATACGTATTCATGCACAGCACCAGACATACACTTGTACACACGCGGAGCACCTGATACTCACACACATATACACCCGCAACACCTGACACACACACACGTGCGGCAGTTGACGCATACACACGCACCATCAGACACACTCATATATACACGCAGCACCTGACACTCACATACACACACACACACACACAGGAGTTGATACACAGGCAGCACCTGACACACACACACATATACACGCACAGCACCTGACCCCACGCACTCACACGTACAAGCAATGCATTTCACGTCTACCTCCAGCCGCAGTCACAGGCTGCTGCCGCCTACCCCCCCTCCCTGCATCAGCTGCAAAGGCAGCAAAATATTTTGACCAAAGTCTAAAGGCCCATACACATTAAACGATGTCGCTCTGTGAGCGACATCGTCTAATGTTTCCCCCTCCCGGGCCGGCCGGTGGCCGACTGTACACACTGAGCGATATGACCGCTCATATCGCTCAGTGACGTCACACCCCCGCCAGCCCTGCATGAAGGTCGTGGACGACAGTCCACATCCTTCATGCATGACCTACCGACAGCGACGATTGCTGCCGACCCGCGGGGCCGCGCATCGTTCATCGCCGGCGGCATACACACTTAACGATAAAACGAGCGATGTCGCTCAAGGAGGGGGAAAATGAGCGACGTTGCTCATTAAATCGTTAAGTGTGTATGGACCTTAAACAATTCGGTTTGGTTAATAAAATAATTTTGCACAGAACAGTGATGTTATACGAACATTTTCATTAAACATTTAAAAAATCAAATGTTTATTCTTACAGTGAAATTTTACATTTCTGAATAAAAAAAATAAATTTAAAAAAAGCGATGAAATTCAATAGACAAAAAACCTTACGGTTTCACATGTCCCATTAAGGCTTCTTAGACATGATCGAAATTTCAGAAACCTGTTGTAACTCTTCCACTCAAACTCCAAAAAGCAATGAAATTCCGATCATTAAGGCTGACGCCTTAATGGACGTGTTCCTTGCGCAATACAGATATGGTATGCCATCACAGCCTGTGGGTAAGTGCAGATTCAGCACTCTCACAGAGTGACATTGCTGTCACTCACACAATGGTGGAGCTGCTAATTCACAGATTTGTGTGCTCATTGGAATACACACATGCAGTCTATGCAACTTAAGGTCTGAGCAGTTATGTGGTGCTCCCATCCCACACATTGCCCACAACCATCCCATTCGGTCACCACAACAATCCCACCTTGTTACAACATCCTTCTAACTCCATACATCCATCTCACTTAGTATACACATTTAGCTCCCTCAAACATCTTGGTTAATTGCTAAAACTATAATACCCTATCTACGGTCTATGCATCTACACTTACTTCCCCTATACACCCCCATGCTGCCCTGTCTTCCCCAATCCCTACTGCTGTGTTATCCCATCTGTGCTAGTCTGTACTAACTTATCTGTACCATCTGTCTTTCCCCACCTGTGCCTTGTCTGTACCACCGTTTCCTTCTCTCTGTGCTGCTCAGTGTTTCCTTCTTCAACGTCACTCTGCCTCCTTCAGTACATGGCACACTATCTTCTCTCCCATCTGCACCAGTTTTCTACCCATCTGCACCATTTCCCCCATCTGCACCGCTCTGTCTCCCTTCCCATACTTGCTGCTTAATCTACCCCCTATCCACACCACTCTTACCCCATTCATGTAGCTGACATCCTGAAGGTAAATTTCGTGGATCCTGCGCTCTTCGCAGGGGGATAACCGCTACAGCCCACCCCCCAGTGGTCCGGAAACGCCTCCGTTGTGCAGACCATGCCCTGCCAATGGCATGCTAACGCTGTTTGCATGCCCCCCTCCTTCCCCGCAACCACCTCTGCCTATCAATCAGGCAGGGTGATCGCAGCCAGTGAGATGCTGATAGCATCTCACTGGGCTCCTGGGGTACGCACGCGCAGTGCGGCCATTGCACGTGCGCACCTCACAAACTAATTCAGACTGCGATTGCTGCTGCTGCCGTCTGAATTACCCCCTGTGTTTCTTTGTCCACCCCATCAGTGCTGCTTAGTGTTCCCTCTATCCACGCACTTCTGTTCCCCCATCCACACCGCTCTCCTCCCTCCAATCAACAACACTCTTACCTCATCTGAGCAGCTTTGTCTTCCGCTCAGACCTTCAGTTGCATAGACTGCATGTGTGTATTCCAATGAGCACACAAATCTGTGAATTAGCAGCTCCACCATTGTGTGAGTGACAGCAATGTCACTCTGTGAGAGTGCTGAATCTGCACTTACCCACAGGCTGTGATAACATACCATATCTGTATTGCGCAAGGAACACGTCCATTAAGGCGTCAGCCTTAATGATCGGAATTTCATTGCTTTTTGGAGTTTGAGTGGAAGAGTTACAACAGGTTTCTGAAATTTCGATCATGTCTAAGAAGCCTTAATGGGACATGTGAAACCGTAAGGTTTTTTGTCTATTGAATATATATATATATGTGTGTGTTTCAGGTGCTACGCATATATATGTGTGTGTTTCAGGTGCCGCGCATATATCTGTGTGTGTCAGGTGCTGTGCGTATAGATATGTGTGTGTCAGGTGCCGCGCGTATGTATAGATATATATATGTGTGTTGCATGTGCCGCGCATATATATGTGTGTGTCAGGTGCGCGCGTATATATGTGTGTGTCAGGTGCTGTGCATACAGATATGTCTGTGCCAGGAGCCATGCGTATATATGTGTGTGTTGCAGGTGCCGCGCGTATATATGTATGTGTCAGGTGCCGCGCGTATATATGTGTGTGTCAGGTGCCGAGCGTATATATGTGTGTGTCAGGTGCCGAGCGTATATATGTGTGTGTCAGGTGCCGCGCGTATATATGTGTGAGTCAGGTGCCGCGCATATATATGTGTGTTTCAGGGGCCGCGCGTGTGTGTCAGGTGCCGCGCATGTACATACATGCATGTGTGTCGGGTGCCGCACGTGTACGTGTGTGTGTGTTTGTTAAATGCTACATCTGTGTATATGTGCATGTGTGCCAGTTGCTGCGTATATGCTATGTGGGTGTGTGTTTCAGGTGCTGCGTGGATGTGTGTGTGTGTCAGGTGCTGTGTATATACGTGTGTGTGTGTCAGGTGCTGTGTGTGTGTGTGTGTGACAGGTGCCGCGTGTTTATGTGTGTCAGGTGCTGTATGTATGTGTGTGTGTCAGGTGCTGTGTGTATGTGTGTGTGTGTCAGGTGCTGTGTGTATGTGTGTGTGTCAGGTGCTGCGTGTTTATGTGTATGTGTCAGGTGCTGCGTGTTTGTGTGTATGTGTCAGGTGCTGTGTTTGTGTGTGCATGTGTCAGGTGCTGCGTGTTTGTGTGTCAGGTGCCGTGCGTGTACGTACACGTGTGTGTGTTTGTGTGTGGGTGTGGGTGTGTGTGGTGTCACGCGTGTACGTACACGAGTGTGTGTGTATCTGGTGTCGTGCATGTACATACACGTGTGTGTCAAGTGTCACATGTGTATGTACACATGTGTGTCTGGTGTCATGCGTGTACATACATGTGTGTGTCAGGTGTCGCACGTGTACATACACGTATGTGTCAGGTGTCGCTCGTGTACATACACGTGTGTGTCAGGTGACGCGCGTGTACATACATGTGTGTGTCAGGTGTCGCGCGTGTACATACACGTGTGTGTCAGGTGTCGCGCATGTACTTACACACGTGTGTGTGTGTCAGGTGTCACGCGTGTATGTAGATGTGTGTGTCAGGTGTCGCGCATGTACACAGATGTGTGTGTGTGTCTGGTGTCGCGCGTGTACGTACACATTTGTGTGTCTGGTGTCGTGCGTGTATGTATATGTGTGGGTGTCGGGTGTAGGGTGTGTGTGTCTGGTGTCGCGCATGTACATACACATGTGTGTCAAGTGTCACATGTGTACGTACACATGTGTATCTGGTGTCATGCGTGTACATACATGTGTGTGTGTGTCAGGTGTCGCACGTGTACATACACGTGTGTGTCAGGTGTCGCGCATGTGCATACACATGTGTGTCAGGTGTCGCGCATGTACTTACACACGTGTGTGTGTGTCAGGTGTCGCGTGTGTATGTAGATGTGTGTCAGGTGTCGCGTGTGTATGTAGATGTGTGTGTCAGGTGTCGCGCATGTACATAGACGTGTGTGTCTGGTGTCGCGCGTGTACGTACACATTTGTGTGTCTGGTGTCGTGCATGTATGTACATGTGTGTGTCGGGTGTCGCGTGTGTGTGTGTGTGTCAGGTGTCGCGCGTGTACGCAGATGTGTGTGTGTCAGGTGTCACGCGTGTACATAGACATGTGTGTGTGTGTGTGTGTCAGGTGTCGCGCGTGTATGTAGACGTGTGCGTGTGTCAGGTGCCACGCGTGTACATACACGTGTGCGTGTATTAGGTGTCATGCGTGTACGTACACGTGTGTGTGTGTCAGGTGTCGTGCGTGTGCATACACGTGTGTGTGTCAGGAGTCACGCGTGTACGTACACATGTGTGTGTCAGGTGTCGCGCGTGTACGTACACAAGTCAGATGTCGCACGTGTACATACACGTGTGTGTTTAAGGAGCCGTGCACGTACGTACGTGTGTCAGGTGCCACGTGTGTGTACGTACGTACGTACGTACATCTCAGGAGCAGCGCGCGTACATACCTGTGTGTGTCAGGAGCCGCGCGCGTACGTACCCATCTGTGTCAGGAGCCGCGTGCGTACGTACCCATCTGTGTCAGGAGCCGCGCGCTTACATACCTGTCTGTGTCAGGAGCCGCGCGCGTACGTATCCGTCTGTGTCAGGAACCGCGCGCGTACGTAGCCGTCTGTGTCAGGAGCCACGCGCGTACGTACCCGTCTGTGTCAGGAGCCCAGCGCATACGTACCCGTCTGTGTCAGGAGCCCAGCGTGTACGTACCCGTGTGTGTCAGGAACCCAGCGTGTACGTACCCATGTGTGTCAGGAGCCCAGCGCGTACGTACATGTGTATGTGTGCCGTGCGCGTATGTACATGTGTATATGTGCCAGGAGCCGTGTGTATGTCAGGTGCTGCGTGTGAGTTGCAGGTGCTGCACGTGTACGTGTGTGTGTGAGTGTCAGGTGCTGCGCATGTACGTGTGTGTGAGTGTCAGGTGCTGCACGTGTATGTGTGTGTGAGTGGCAGGTGCTGCACGTGTATGTGTGTATGAGTGGCAGGCGCTGCGCGTACGTACGTGCGTGTGTGTGTGTTTGTGTGAGGTGCTGTGAGTGTATATGACTGTGTGTGTGTTAAATGCCATGTGTATATATGTGTGTCAGGTGGTGCCTTTGTATGTGTCTGTCAGGTGCTGCATGTGTATGTGTGTTTCAGTATATGCATGTCTATATTAGTGTGTCAGCAGTTACGTGTGACAGATGTTGCGCGTGTACATGTGTGTGTCAGTTGTTGCACGTCTACAGTATGTGTGTGTGTTAGGTGCTGCGCGTGTATGTGTGTGGAGAGCGGGGGAGCCAGGCACACAGAATGGAGGGGGGAGCCGGGTACACAGCACACAGAATGGGGGGAGTTGGGGAAAGGAGGGGGGAGCCAGGAACACAGAACAGGGGGTGGGGGGGTAGAGCAGGGAAGCCGGGCACACAGCAGGGGTGGAGCAAGGCACACAGAACAAAGGGGGGAGCTGGCACACAGCACGGGGAGGAGCACACACCATGGGGGGGTGGAGCGGGGGTGCCGAACACACAGCACTAGGGGGTGGAGCAGGGGTGCCGAGCACACAGCATAGGGGGGTGGAGCAGGGGTGCTGGACACACAGCACTGGGGGATGGAGCAGGGGTGCTGAGCACACAGCACGGGGGGGGGAGTGGAGCGGGGGTGCCGAGCAGACAACACGAGGGGGTGGTGCCGAACACACAGCACTGGGGGGTGGAGCAGGGGTGCCGAGCACACAGCACAGGGGGGTGGAGGTGGAGCGGGGGTAACGAGCACACAGCACGGGGGGTGGAGCCGAGCACACAGCGGGAGGAGGGGGCGGGTGGCGGACACACATCGGGGGGTTGTCAGAACTCACCCGGCGCTGCGCTGCTGGTACCTTGGTGGAGTACTGGTTCTCTAAATGGAGGTGGGGGCGGACACACAGCAGGTGGGGGCGGACACACAGCAGAAGGGGGGTGGCCGGACACACAGTGAGAGGGTGGGATGGCTGGACACACAGCGGGAGGGGGATGGGGGATGGCCGGTCACACAGCAGGAGGGGGGGAGCCGGGAACACAGCGGGAGGGAGGTGGGGGTTGGCCAGACACACAGCGGGAGGAGAAAGGATGGCCGGACACACAGCGGGAGGAGGGGGGTGGCCAGACACACAGCGGGAGGAGGGGGGTGGCTGGACACACATAGCGGGAGGAGGGGGTTGCCGGCCACACAGCGGGAGGAGGGAGGGGTGCCCGGACACACAGCGGGAAGGAGGGAGGGGTGGCCGGACACACAGAGGGAAGGAGGGGGGTTGGCCGGGCACACAGAGGGAGAGAGGGAGGGAAGGGGGGTGGCCGGACACACAGAGGGAGGGAGGGAGGGTGGCCGGACACACAGCATAGTGGAAGCCGTAGTACTCTCATAAAGCAGCTTGTGTGGCAGACGTGAGGTGAACAAGGCCAGGTGGGCAAGGGGGCCGCCATCACACTATGGCATGGGCAGAGGCTCTCCCACAGCCTCCTCCTCTCCCCCCCTCCCCTCAGATTCACTATATCTGAACTACTGCAGGGTCTCCGGACAGCGGTGGGACCAGATCAGGTAGGGGGCAGCGCTCAGCCACAATTATGCAGCAAGGCAACCACAGCCAGCTAGCTACACTTTGTGAGCACCCTGCCGTGCACGGACTTTCACTACCGAGCTCAGTGACACTCCGGGTTTCAGGAGGGGAGCCTGGGTGTCTGCTTGCAGTTGTCTGCTGCACTAGGAGCACAGGAGTGGTGGTCAACGGGAGCAAGAGCTGCGGCGGAGACAGCAGTAGGGTGATGCTCTGGGTTTCAGGTGAGTCTGGGTGCCATTCTGCGGTTGTCCGCTGCAGTAGGAGCGGTCAGCGGGAGCAGAAGCTGCGGTGGAGATAGCAGCAACCGTGGTGATGGGGCTTCCGTCTCCACACTGCAGCGGCAGTCCAGACAGGCCACGGTAAGGTCCGGCAATCCCAGCACACCGGAGTCCAGGAGAGTGAGACTGGGAGTGTAGCAGGGGTGAAGGGCCACTCAGGGAGCAAATCGGGATGCTGAAACCTTTATTCTGCCCGAGGACAGCCCGCCCTGTTTGGTGGATTTGCAGGGACGGCACTTTATGCTCTTGTGTAAAGCTCGGCCACGCACCCCTTGGATGCGTCTTTGAGCATTGAGATCTTCCCACGCACGTCAGTCGCTCCTTCCCCCGGGAGCGCGCCTGGTCTCTGCACGAGTACACCCCCTGCAGGCAGCACTGCGCAGGCGCAACAATTTGAAAAGCCCTATCTTTAAAATGGGCTTATTTTACTACATTTTAAAAAAACTATAACTTTCTGAAAAACCTTAACCCCAAAAGGCACTACACTGGGACAAGATCTATCTAATAAAACAAACCCCAAGTCTTAATTCGCCCTCTATCCTGAGTTATGCCTTCCCAAAAAAACTTTCCATAGACTATATGGGAAAACCATCCTCAAAAGCCAAACCGGAAGTCGCAGAAAAAAACTGACAGTTGAAACTTTAGATTACTCCCAATTCCTCATTTTTTAGTATTTTGCTCTGAAATTTGGCATGGGTGACGATTCTACGTGTCCTTGCCAAATGTCAGCTCAGTACGTCCAATCACTTTTGAGGTGTAGCCCCTCAAACACCATGCCCCCATCTCAGAAGTTCCCTATGGGAGAATTCCATTTGTTTGATTCAGCCTTAATATAAGGGCACGACCGTGCCCTTATAATATATATATATATATATATATATATAGCGCTGTATTATTACATATAACTAAATTGCTTCAATCAAATGTTTTACTCATAAAGCGGTCCTTTAAAAAAAAAAAAAAAATAAAGGTTAGGGTTAACAGTAAACATTTACTGAAAAGAATGCAGCGCTAATACTGTACTGTAGGTCATATATGAGATGAGTAGGTCATAACATCACGCATGTTTAATTGTATAATCAGAGCAAGAATTCACAGTAAAAAATATATTAAAAACACAAATAATATTGTAAAATCAATTAAAAAATAGTATATGCAGTGCTGTTCCAATAATATTTATCCTGTGGGTCACGAAGAGTTCAGCGATCCTGTTGCATATATATAGTCCCCTAGTCCAATAAGAATCTGGGCAAATAAAGTCGTGGATAATAGTTACCACAAGCATGTTTACAAGGCGTTTAAGTGGTAAGGCATCCCACAAGATGGCAGTCCCTTGAACAGTGTAGCAAGAACTTTACCATGATATGGAAGGATCCCTCCAGCAGAGGTCCAATTAATGCAGTGATGGGGACTTAGTCCAGGTCAGAATATTCTGTTGAAAATGTCCTTGGGAATGCACACAAAGCAGCAGCTTGTGTTTCATTGCGTTCATGCAACTTTTTCAAGGTAATGACAGGGCTGCTGGTAAGGGTTTTTATACCCTAACAATATGGCTGCTCATTTGCATGTGTAATTGTTTCTAACCATCTCATCTCATTTATATGACCAAATAATGACAGACACTAATTCAAATAATAAACCTTATTCAAATCTATCATCATATATGTAATGAATATATCACAAGAGAAGGTTGTTCCTTGAAAGAGATCAGGGAACCTAGAAGTAAACCTCTTTGTGGGGGCACTCTTATTTAATTATTGTGATTTAAAATATAACTTTTATTTAATCAAATTAAAATGGATATGGTATTCAACCTTTCCCAAACATGATTTTTTCAAACATAATTTTTAAATATGTATAAAAAGCAATTATGTTCAAAATGCAGTAAACATACTCAAAAACTGAGAGTTTCTTTATCCTAATTAATCAGGCCCCAAAATGTGGGTCGCCCATGGGTGAAAATATAGTGTCTTATGGAAAAACAACAACCAGAGAGTTTAGACAATTTTTCTTAGAACAATTCAATTTTGAAAGATAAGGTCAAAGAAATAATCATATTCTGACCCAACGGCACGTCAGAAATTCCTAGCGGGACACCCGGCCTGCAACTTGTAGCTCATAAAAAAGTATCAAGATCATATGATGTCTAAGTGATGGTGGTTACACATAAAACCACCATAAGCCGCTAATTCTAACAATATCTCACATAGTCACATAGTGGTTATGCATGTCACTCCTGTTGGAAAAGAAAATGTGCTGTGAACATTAATGATTTTGCAGCAAGGAGATGTTCCCAAGTACCTGTAAATGAGAGAAACATGTATCTATTTTTTTCAATTAATTGCTGTTTCTGATGAAAATAGAAACCGTCAAGACAGTCTTTGTGAATCAGAGTCTCAGACTTTGTATTGCTAGTTACATTGGAAGTATCAGGTAATAACTTAAAACAGAAAACAGGTAAGTAACTGAATGATGTCGATCTCCCTGTAAGAATGGTCATAAGATATAATCATGCAATACACATTGGGAGTTAGACACTCCACAAGGTTATGACAGTTCACTTTAAGTAAAGATATAGTGATATTTTAGTTGCAGCAAGAAGGAGTAACAGAGAAATTGAAGTCTTTCTGTGACTAATGCAGATATGAATTAACAGGAATGGATTTTCAGACAATTATAGCTCAAAGACATGTAATGGGGAGAGTACTGATCATTTTCTTTAGCGTTGTGAAATTTCTAAATCATCTCCTGCTGTAGATAGTACAGAGGCCCGTCCCATATGTCTGGCCGACTTCTGCTGCCTTCCCATGTGTGTGCAAGCACACAGTGAATGAGAGGTGAGAGAGCCGGTCCGGCGGTAACGGGCTGAAGAAAGAAAGAAGTGTATCATCTGTCACCCGCTGCGGCGCCCTGCAACCCTGTTAACCGTGGTCAGCGCAGAGTTCACAGGAGCCGCCGTGCAGGTGATGAGAGTGCACTGAAATGCCTAGTGGGGATAAGATGTCCCCATGTGCAGCGGCTGCGGCTGGCGTCTCCGTCAGTGCCGAAGTCCGGGCCCAGTGACGTATCTCGGGATTCAAGAAGTAGCGTCATGTGACGCGCAAGAACAGAACGTACGTTTCACCCTCACAGCGGGCTTGATCACCATCTGCCTGACTGGTATGCCCCTTCATGGGGATTTTAAACGCTAGTGACCCAATCACAATCGAGCTAGAATAATGAATGACAGTTAGATCAACCAATGAGAGAGTAATTAAATCATTGGTTTCCATGTGTGATGTAGTCTGAGGATTTCACTAATTCAACACGAAAAATAGTCCCTATTGCTGATTTTTCTAGTTCAGTTAATAAATAAAAAAGGATGAGTAAAAATAGCGGAGGGAAGGACAGAAATATAACAATGAAAAATATAAATGAAAATTGAAAATATAATTGAAAATTGTGTAAATAATGAACAAATAAAAATTAAATAAAAAACAATAATAAGTAACATATCTGTAAGAAAT
Source organism: Pseudophryne corroboree (assembly GCF_028390025.1). Taxonomy (NCBI): domain Eukaryota; kingdom Metazoa; phylum Chordata; class Amphibia; order Anura; family Myobatrachidae; genus Pseudophryne; species Pseudophryne corroboree. The sequence goes on along the minus strand of NC_086451.1, from coordinate 157,626,131 downwards.
AATTGTAGGAGGTAAATTAAAGGAATATTGTAGTTAAGGATTAGAGATTAAATATAATAGGTAAATGAGATAGTGTGGATAAAAGATCAAATTACTGAGTGTGATAATGTTCTGAGGATATTGTGAATAATAAAGAAATATAAAAAAGGATAAATGAAAATAAATAATTAAAGAGTGATTAAACATAATATAATTATGAGCTTATATAGATAGAAGATGATAATAATAATAAACATCTGAAATAATAATTATGATATTTTGTGTAATTTGTTGTAATTTTTTATTTTAAAATATGGCTATGTTAATATATAATAAAGATAACAAACGCGTATGCAAATATGCACTCCCGTCTGTATAATTCGCTAGATGTCTATGATTGACTTGATATAATTAGCTATGTACTGACATGTATAAGTATCCACTGGATATATATGAATAAATAGGTATAATTTATTGAGTGAGAAGTAAAGGAAAACAATGAGATTGATACGGAGGGTTAGGTTAAGTTGTTAGGAAAGCACTATAATTAATGTTTTCATTAAGGCCCATGGGAGATATCGAGCCCAGTCTAAAAATCCACTGACTCTCCCTTCTAAGGAGCTCCTTCTGAAGGTCACCCCCTCTTATACCCAAGTTGATCTTTTCGAGTCCAAAGACTTGTAGGCAATCCGAGGAGTTCCCATGGACATTGTGGAAGTGTCTAGCCACAGTCGTTAACGGTTTGAATTTCTTGATGTCAGTCTCTGCATTTCTTATAGTCCCAATATGCTCCAGGATGCGTTGTTTAAGCATCCTGGAGGTCATCCCAACATAACGAATGTTGCACGTGCATGTAATGCAGTATATCACATTTTTGGTCTTGCAATTAAAAAAGTCTGTAATAGTGTGTTCTGTACCATATTTGTCTTGTATAGAAGACTGTGAGTGAATGTATTTACAGGCTTTGCAAGACCCGCATGGGAAACTACCTCGTACTGATGATTGTCTGGGGGGTTTTTCCTCAAAGTGACTTTTCACCAGTCTATCTTTGAGGTTTGACGATCTCCTCTAACTCATAGAGACTTGTTCTTTTAGAACCTTGTCCAGGTCATTGTCCAGGTGTAATACAGGCCAATGTTTTTGAATGATCTGTTTAATTTCTCGCCACTCGGTACAAAAATTACCAACAAATCTTACTTCTGTATCACCTTTCTGTTTTGTTTTCTCTCGAAAAATCAGAGTTTCTCTGTCTTTGTGCTCCACTTCTCTTTTAGCTTGTTTTATCAATCTGTGACTATACCCCCTGTTTTTGAGTTTGCTTGTTAGCTCGACACTCTGGTCTTGAAAGATATGTGGGTCCGAGCAGTTTCTTTTAAGACTCAAAAATTCACCCTTGGGGATATTTTTCACAGTCGGTGGAAAGTGGGAGCTAAATTGATGAAGCACAGAGTTTGTAGCTGTTGGCTTGCGGAAAAGTTCTGTGGCCATGTGGCCGTCGTCTGTACGATATATGGACAAGTCCAGGAAGGAGACGTACGTGAATCTCAGATTTAAGTCATTTTTGTGTAGATCTTGAACGAAGTCTTCAAAGGATTTTTCGTCCCCGTCCCAGATGACCAGGATGTCATCTATATATCGTAACCACATCAAAATTCTTTGAGTGTGGTGATCATTTTGGTCAGAAAAGACTTGTTCACGTTCCCACCATCCGAGGAATAAGTTTGCATACGTGGGGGCACACGCCGCCCCCATCGCCGTGCCCCTCGTTTGTACATAAAATCTATTGTTAAATGTAAAATAGTTGTTATGCAAGACAAAATGTAAGAGGTCGAGGAGAAAGCGATGGAAATCACTGGTCTTACAGATATGTTACTTATTATAATTTTTATTTAATTTTTATTTGTTCATTATTTACACAATTTTCAATTATATTTTCAATTTTCATTTATATTTTTCATTGTTATATTTCTGTCCTTCCCTCCGCTATTTTTACTCATCCTTTTTTATTTATTAACTGAACTAGAAAAATCAGCAATAGGGACTATTTTTCTCTATTTTTTTGTGTTGAATTAGTGAAATCCTCAGACTACATCACACATGGAAACCAATGATTTAATTACTCTCTCATTGGTTGATCTAACTGTCATTCATTATTCTAGCTCGATTGTGATTGGGTCACTACCGTTTAAAATCCCCATGAAGGGGCATACCAGTCAGGCAGATGGTGATCAAGCTCGCTGTGAGGGTGAAACGTACGTTCTGTTCTTGCGCGTCTGTTATGAGCCACGGCTGTGGCTCATTCCTGTTTTGCATGTCAGTTAGGTATTTTATGTTATTCTTCTGTTCATGTTCCCCGTGGGTGTCATGGGGTGCTCAGAACTCAACCTTAAGGAGGGGATACTGTTATGAACCACAGGTAGTGGTTCATTCCTATTTTATGTTTATAAGTTGTTTCGCAGGCCAGGATTTCCTGTTGCTCTGTTTAAGAGTACTCTTGGTTGCTGCCGCTGGTGAGTCTGTGAAATTGCAGCTTGTTCCCATGTGTTCAGCCTCACCTGGCTGCTTATTGCATCTTGTCAGTTTGGAGTCATGCAACAGGGCAGCTGCATGAGATTATTAATTAGGCCTCTCTGTTATATGCTGGCTCAGTGCTATTCACAGACGCTGGTGATATTTCTTGGTTTCTAGTCTGCTTGAGTTCTGAGCTTGTTCCTGCCAATTCCTGAGCTCCTGTGTAGCAGTGTCTGTTGAACTGCTTCCTGTGTCGATTCCTGTGTCAGTCCCTGTGTCGATTCCTGTGTCTGATCCCGTGTCCTGCCGTGAAGTGTTCCTGTACAGAAGTCCAGTGGCTTTGCCTATGCCTGGTCGAGTTTCTGGCTTCTTGGTGTCCACCGGTCTGTCGTTTGGGATTCTGCCTATCCTCCAGTTCTGAGAGTCTGTGTCAGCAGCATTGGGAGTTCCTGTCCGTTTGCCAGTATTCGTACCGGTTCCGTGAGTAGCGGCTCTGCCGCGTCCGTCGGCCTAGGCCGATGTTTTCCGTTATTATTTCTGTCACTGGTGTTTTGCAGAGGGTTCTGCTTATGCTGTCACCGCCGGGACACAAGAGTATTGTGTCGGCGTGTGGTCAGCATTTCCTTTGTTGTTCTTTTCCTTTGGCGGCAAGCCGCACATACATTTAGTTTTAGGCTAGTTAGTAGCCCCTGGCTTTGGTTGTTTCAGTTAGAGGGCCCCTTGTTATCACCCTGTCTCGGTACACTCTTTGTCTCTCATTAAGACCTGAGGGGGCATCGAAGTTGGGCAGACGTAATCCGCCCTTCAAACGCGGCTGCCATGGGCTCAAGCAACCATAGTCTCGCAAGAGTGTACTGACAGCACGGGCGAGACAACGGAGATAGGGCGCCAGGGGCTATTCCCTTTCCATTCCCCTTTCCCAGCATTACGTTCCAGTGCTCCGGTCCTTGCAATAAGATCTCCTCAGACCAGAGTGCTGGAATCATAACAGCGTCACATGACGCTACTTCCGGAATCCCGAGATACGTCACTGGGCCCGGACTTCGGCACTGACGGAGACGCCAGCCGCAGCCGCTGCACATGGGGACATCTTATCCCCACTAGGCATTTCAGTGCACTCTCATCACCTGCACGGCGGCTCCTGTGAACTCTGCGCTGACCACGGTTAACAGGGTTGCAGGGCGCCGCAGCGGGTGACAGATGATACACTTCTTTCTTTCTTCAGCCCGTTACCGCCGGACCGGCTCTCTCACCTCTCATTCACTGTGTGCTTGCACACACATGGGAAGGCAGCAGAAGTCGGCCAGACATATGCGACGGGCCTCTGTACTATCTACAGCAGGAGATGATTTAGAAATTTCACAATGCTAAAGAAAATTATCAGTACTCTCCCCATTACATGTCTTTGAGCTATAATTGTCTGAAAATCCATTCCTGTTAATTCATATCTGCATTAGTCACAGAAAGACTTCAATTTCTCTGTTACTCCTTCTTGCTGCAACTAAAATATCACTATATCTTTACTTAAAGTGAACTGTCATAACCTTGTGGAGTGTCTAACTCCCAATGTGTATTGCATGATTATATCTTATGACCATTCTTACAGGGAGATCGACATCATTCAGTTACTTACCTGTTTTCTGTTTTAAGTTATTACCTGATACTTCCAATGTAACTAGCAATACAAAGTCTGAGACTCTGATTCACAAAGACTGTCTTGACGGTTTCTATTTTCATCAGAAACAGCAATTAATTGCAAAAAATAGATACATGTTTCTCTCATTTACAGGTACTTGGGAACATCTCCTTGCTGCAAAATCATTAATGTTCACAGCACATTTTCTTTTCCAACAGGAGTGACATGCATAACCACTGTGTGACTATGTGAGATATTGTTAGAATTAGCGGCTTATGGTAGTTTTATGTGTAACCACCATCACTTAGACATCATATGATCTAGATACTTTTTTATGAGCTACAAGCTGCAGGCCGGGTGTCCCGCTAGGAATTTCTGGCGTGCCGTTGGGTCAGAATATGATTATTTCTTTGACCTTATCTTTCAAAATTGAATTGTTCTAAGAAAAATTGTCTAAACTCTCTGGTTGTTGTTTTTCCATAAGACACTATATTTTCACCCATGGGCGACCCACATTTTGGGGCCTGATTAATTAGGATAAAGAAACTCTCAGTTTTTGAGTATATTTACTGCATTTTGAACCTAATTGCTTTTTATACATATTTAAAAATTATGTTTGAAAAAATCATGTTTGGGAAAGGTTGAATACCATATCCATTTTAATTTGATTAAATAAAAGTTATATTTTAAATCACAATAATTAAATAAGAGTGCCTCCACAAAGAGGTTTACTTCTAGGTTCCCTGATCTCTTTCAAGGAACAACCTTCTCTTGTGATTGATTTATCTTTGACCTCGGGGAGCACCACCAGCAGGATAATTTGTCCTCGGAGCATTCTCCACAGATATCTTCCATATTGCTGGTCTGTTATATCTTTTTCATTATCATTTAAAACAGGTTGTGCAGGACACCTCCCCCTTACCCCATATAATGAATATATTAAAATTTTGATATATATCCAGAAGTTAGTTATATGATGCGGTCACCTGACCGCTGATTCACAAATGGAATTGTGTTACACCAAAAACATGGATTGCTAGATAATTGATCTTGAACATGGTGACAATAAGGGCACAGACAGGCGCCCAACCCATATATTAGGGGCACCTATAGCGGGGAGATCTCCGCCTCCTTATTTGTTTAATTTTGTCCAACAGGGTTATTGCCGCGTCATCACAGCGTGCCCCTGCGCGTGCAGGAAGTGACGTGGCACCAATACCACATCAACGCCACGTCATCCTGCTGCGCCCGGATGCAGCGCGGTATGGAACACGCATTGTTGACATGGCAATGCGTGACCTCTCACGTTGCCTAGGGACGTCGGCGCTAACACTGAAACAAGTAGATAATTATGAAAGGGCTACCCTGGGCGGTCCGCATGTGAGATTTTCAAACACAGTACCCACCCTGTGAAACAAAACCGCAGGGACACACTCATGAATCTCTAAATATGGTATCCAGTTACTAAGGGACCGATCCCATAGATAATATAGAGAAATTTAAAAAGTGTCAGAAGCTAAATGTGATGAAAACATACATATAATAACTATGACTATATTTTCTTATTCTCCAGATGTTATTCTACAGATGTTTTAATATCGTTATTTAAAGATATAGATATATACCACATTATCTCAATATGTTGCTAACATAGAACCTATGGACAATATAAATATATAATATGCAAAATCTGCAGATCGTAAATAAACATATATAAAAACATTATTCCAGAGGGGAAACAAATATAAGTATCTGTGAAAATATAGAGAAGGGGAGATCACAGTACTGTTAATTCAGTACTGTGATCTCCCCCTCTCTATATTTTCACAGATACTTATATTTGTTCAACTACTACATTTAATACTACTGGATTTATGGTGTTGAACCTAAACATCCAGTACAGTTCTTGTTTACAGAAGGTTTTATAGTGTTCAATTGCCACCAAATGGATGGTGCTAGGATCACCCCCATGACAGTCCCTAAAATGTTTTGAGACATTCTGTGTAGGGACCCTATTAATTATATTTCGACGGTGTTCCATGAAGCAAATTTTAATGCTTCTCGTAGTGCTTCCTACATACTGTATCTCTGGTTAAAACTGCACATCAGGAGATAAATGATATATGCAATATCACAATTTATAAAGCTCACAAGTTCATATTCCTCCCCATCTCTAATATGAAGGCATGATGTTTTTCTGGACATATGTTTGCAAGTGGTGCATCTAGTAGCCCACATCGAAAAAAAACCTTTTGGTCTAAAAGGTAGCCAACTTACTTTCAAGGTCCCCCTTTCCTCTTGTATTGATAGATCCCTCATAAAGCTAGGGCCAGGGATATTTTTAAGGGATCGATTTTTCTTAAAGATAAATCTTGGTCTTTGTGGTAGGTGGCCCCTGAGAAGAGCATCTGATTAAAAATCCCCAAATTCTTACACACAATCTCCTTAATCTGCGTGCTTCCACTATTGTATGCGAAAATAAAGGAAATATCTTTTGACTGGACGTTAGTATCATTATTTCCCACATACTTCTTTGTTTTCCCAGGACTGAGCAAAATATCTCTGCTCAGATCTGAGACCTCTTTAATGGGTTTTTTCAAAGGTGAGCGTGGATAACCCCTGATATTGAATGCTTCCATCATGGATTCAGCTTGTTCCACGAATTTCGTGTTTTCCGTGCAGTTGCATCTTAGATGCAAAAACTGCCCCCTTGGAATATTCTTCTTCCAAGGGGGATAGTGAGCACTCTAGTAGTGCAAATAGGAGTTGGTGGTAACATCCTTGTTATAATTGTAGGTAAATATTTCCCCATCCCTGGCTTCCAGAGTTATATCCAAGAAATTAATAGTGAAAGGGTGATAGGAGTGAGTGAATTGAAGATTAAAGTGATTAAAATTAAGGCTAGAAACTAAGTGTTGTGCTGAAGATATATCCCCATCCCAAATAATAAAGAAATCATCAATATAACGGCCAGGCCCGGCGCTAACCGCTCAGCAAAGGGCTTGAAGTCTCCTCTCCGACACGGTAGACGCTAGATCCAAGTGGCCTAAAGGAACTATGACATCAGGGGGAGGAGCTATGTCACCAGGGGGAGGAGCTAGGCTAGTGGGATAGTTCCTCTACTATCCACGCCACCAACAACTACCTTTAGTAACCCGGTGGCGAGCGGAGCGGAGCGAGCCACCAAGCCCGAAGTGTGGCAAGGGTACATTTAGGGTACCATGTTCAGCCAGGGCTCCTCCCACTGGTGACATGGCTCTGCACCTGGTGACGTCAGAGGTCCCTTACCAAACTTGGATTTAGAACCAACCCTCCCCCTCTCCCTGTAAGTCTTTGATAGTAAAGAGCAGCGGGACCTTAAAAAGGGTCCGAGCCACACGGGACTGAGTGGCAGAGCTACAATGGACCATGCTGCAGCTTGCTACACAGGAGGAGGATGAGCTGCTCCAGCTCCAGCAGCCAGACTTCCTTAGGTAAGTGTGGATGGAAAGAGAAATGGTGAGTGAAAGTGTGAGAGTATATGTTTGTGTGTATATATATATATATATATATATATATATATAAATATATATATATATTGCATTGTAGATGTCCGCACTCCCAGCTATATCACAGTCATCGGTCATCATATATATATATATGCATGTGTGTGTATCTGTATGTGTATGTTTGACTGTGTGGGCATAAAGCGTCACTGCTATGTTTATGTGTCACTGCTACTGGGGGGATGATATGTTTAGCATTACTGCTACAGGGGGCGTTATTTGTGTAAGCATCACTGTTACGTGAGCATTATATTTGTAAGCATCACTGCTACAGGAGCATTACAAGTGTAAGGCAAGCGTCACTGCTATGGGGTGTTATATGTGTAAGCATGACTGCTACAAGGGGCGTTATATGTTTAGGGGGTGTTATGTTTAGCGTCACTGCTACAGGGGAAGTTATATGTGTGTCACTGTTACGGAGGCGTTATGTTTAGGGTCACTGCTACAGGTGCGTTATATGTGTAAATGTCACTGCTACAGGTGGCGTTATATGTTTATGTGTCACTGCTACTGGTAGTTAGCCTAACTTTCAGGAAAAAGCAGTACCTTATTACACAAGGGTTCGGGCAGCTGTGGCCGCTAAGTGTATGCGATAAACCTCTATGATATGTATGCATGTTGCATAGGCACGCCGACATGCTGTGAGCACAATGCAGCGACACGTGTGGCTGAATACACTTTAAACCCTTAACAGGAATCGAATGCGACACCAGTTGTATATGTTATGTTGTGGTCCAATGCAGCAACAAATACTTACTAAAAGGGATATACACAAATATACAACAAGATCACAAGAGAAGACTACAACCAATAGTACATACATTTGTTTGCCCAGTTCTCAGTAAGTCTAGCAAGATGACCTTCAGAGAATTAGACTGGGACCGGCCAGGTGGCCTTGCTTTTATACAATAGTCCAAAACACAATACAAAGGAAACTGTAAGCTCTTCATCCATAGGTCAAGGAGCAGGTCATTTACAGTACATGAGGGGTCATACGTTAGTTTGAATAGGTGGGCGATGCTTGGTCCAGGTATACTTGCAGGTGTCCTCCACTGGGTTCCCGCTGAATATCATGAGTACAGTAATTACAGTATGATATGAATATTGTATTCCTGCACATATCTATGCGCAGGAGCATGCTATAATCTGCTATAATCTGCAAACTGCAATGTAGCCCTTGAAATACTGTACATCTGGATACCAAACACTATGTTCTAACCTAGTTCTGTCCCCTCACATCCTGTAAAGCTGGATATCTCTATTGTTCTATTTCTCAAGTAAATGTAGCTTGTTGGTGTGGTGTGTGTAGACCATGTGTAAATTCTGCACTATGCTGATAAAATATCAGATATGTCTTTGTGGCTTTTCTATGGAAATGCATATGCTACTGTTTTTACTCATACCACGTGCTAATATGCAGGGCTTCGTGAGCCAATGTATGCAGCGTGCGGGTATGCACACGCACGGCAGAACAAGCACACGCACGGAGGCCACTCTGTGTGGTGTTTACACATGTTGGATGTGGGTATAATATTTTGGACATCGACAGTCCACCCTTTGGCAGTAAACAATAACTGCCACAAGTTACTAAAAACACTGAAAATATTTCATATACAATATATACAACATTCGAGTAGGCACCTTTGGACAGGAGGAAGAGTTGTAGGTGGGAAATATATAGCCTAGTGGGATAGAAAAAAGCGTGTATGTATGAGTAAATGTTTGAGGGGGATGTATCATCGTGCCGTATAAGTTCTAAGAAAGCTTCAAGGTATTGCAAAGTATACATTTAATCCTTCTCATCCCATATTAAGGGTCTGTACATGGGCAAACAAACACTACCGAGCCCTTTCCAGGCAAGAGCCATTAGACCTCACCTTGTTCGGCTTCCTATAATAATAAATGGGCGTACATTTATCTGATGATATATGTGGGGAGATGTATGTGTATGCCATTATGTGTGGATAAAGTTTATTGACTATGTGTGTTATTAACTGAAGTTTACAGAGATGAGGGTAAGACATATAAAGATACATTCACATAAATTAGGATACACTGATGTCATTTCCGGTTGTCGATCTCTGGGTAGAGGGGAAAACAAAAAGTTGGTGAAAGAAACAGGCCATGAAATTAATTTACATTCCTTATCACAACAATTTTCTATGGTTGGGTCATATATCAAATCTGCCACTGTTACAATGCCCTCACTCCTTAGACTCGTCAAATTTGTCTTATGTTTTCACCGCATCAAAATTCAAACACATCTGAATATCAGACCGATAATTATAACGACACCCAGGATACAGAGGAGAAACTTTCCCACGCTTGCAATCACGTTTTGTGCCCACTCTCCTAACCCAGAGAACCATTTGAGTGGGTTCAATCATGAGGCCCATCCGGTCAACTCATTACCCACAGCCGCTAAAGTAAGGTTGTTTTTCCTTCTGAACTCCCACTTCAACTGCAAGATCTCATCCATCTTTTGATCGATGATCTCCTTTGGGTCTTCGGTACTGTTCGTAACATAAGTGCAGCACTTCACACCATATTGAGTTGCCAGAGTAACGTAATACCGACCTGTCACGGCCGTGACGTAATTTAAGACCATCCTGTGCTGGACCAGTTCCTTATTGTAGGCCTGCAGTTCCCTACCTGTATACCTGAAGGTGTAATCATACATTATCTTTCGAGTTTGCTAGCGCATGGATGTACCTATAATTTATAATTCCTCTGGCAGTATGGGTGATATCTAACGCGAGAAGAATTGGAATCCTGGTGGATTCATGGATCAACACAGAGGCTGTGGGCTCTGACCTATCTATGAGGTGTCTCTTGACAATGTGTTCATAGTGTGTATGAGTATAAGGGGTCTGAGCATTGCAGTGAATAGCTTTAATTTTTTTGTGTGCAATGGTCATGACCTCTGGTAGTACTCTGCCTATGTAAAACATTCCTTCGGAGCTCGGAGTAAGCCACTTGTACGCCTTCCTCCCACATATGAAATATGCATCATCTGGGAGAACATAGGGGACAGAATACATTAATACCATGTCACACATAATCCTTATAAAGAAACCTGTCCCCTGTTATTTCATCTGCTCGACACAAGTATCTGGATGGATGATGTGTGCACAGTATCCCTGCGACACTTTTCCAGCCCATATGGTTCTGATCCCACGTGTATACCTGTATCAGAAGTACTTCCCACTTGTGGTTATCCCACGTCCAAGTACGGAGTTGATGGGTTCTTTATCAGCCCTATGTGAGAAGGTAATTGGCTGATTGTTTCAAGTCACTTCCCAATTTCCTGGTTTCCGAAAATTGGACACGTTAAAACACAGTAGTGACCTATCTATGTGGTACTGGTGGAGCTTCAAGCTAGGGAGCCTAGATATATTGAATTTCCTGTCCACCGGTCTCCACCCATGTAATTCGAGTACCTCATTCACTGTTAAGGGGTATGTCACTAATCCTAATTTACTCTGTCCTTGAAATATTTGTGAGCACACCCAGCATTCAGTTTGGTTTATGACCGTACCCACTAATGAGTGGTAATCATTCAAAGGATGTCCGCCAATGTTGATATTTTTGCTTGACAGACCTCTCTGGATGCACCCATCTTCGGCTATGTTATCGCAGTACTTACATATGGAGTATTCATCAGACAATAACCCTTCACATTGCCTCCGAGCTCTGTGACTACCAGATCTCTTACTGATACCAGCTTTGACCAAAGCGATGGACTGATCCTGGGGTCATACGAATTCATCCTTTCCATCAGAACCCATTCCAGATCCTTGCTCGACTTCTCAGGAGCCCTCACAAAAACAAATTGTCCTGATCAAAAATAGAATCACAAGAAAAAGCCAGAACATAGGGGTAAATTTACTAAGATTCGTAATTTCCAGAATCATGTCCAAGTTCAATCACGAATGACATCGACAGTGTAAAATTGCAACTTTTTGAATTGATTACGACTAATTTACTAAGCTGTCGTATTCGTATTTTTCGTTTCTTCCGATGTCGATGTCATTCGTGCTTTTCTGCTGTAGATTGCGGCCGCGTTTGCTGTTTCGCGGCCGCGTTTATGGGTTTTTTTACGACTGCGTCACATGTCTGTTACGGCAGTGATTTAGAAATTGCTGCCGCGTTTTTAGTCCTAAGTTTCGTTTTCGTCACGCGGCCGTGATTGGTTGTATTCGTGAAGGAGGAGTGTCTGTGCATATTACTATAAAACCGCCCCAAACACACCGCACCTCGTGGGTTTAGCTAGTGGAGAGGAGAGAGGAAGGTGTATTTGGAGTTGGTGAGTTTGGTGGAGTTTTTGGTGGATTTGGAGAGGAGTTTGGTGATTGTTGAGTGCTGTACTGTGTGTGTAAGTAGTCTTGTCATATTTGTAGTATTGTTTTTTCACAGTTTGTCTACTTTTTTGTCCTTGTTTTTTTTTTACAGTCTTTTGTCATTGTTTGTGAGTGAGTGAGTGAGCGTGTGTGTTGGCTGTGTGGTGTGTAGTAGTAGGAGTAGTGGAGGAGTGTGTTTTGTGTTTTGATTTTTCAGTGTTTTTTGTCGTTTGTCATGTCAGACTCAGAGGTCAGTGTGGTGGCGGAGGTTAGTGAGGTGGAGGCTGGTAGTGAGGTGGAGGCAGGTAGTGAGGTGGAGGCTGGTAGTGAGGTGGAGGCTGTTAGTGAGGTGGAGGGGGGTAGTGAGAGGGAGGAGGTTAGTGAGGAGGAGGAGGAGGGGGTGCCTGTTGCTGTATTTTCCAGTGATAGTGATGGTGTTGTGGCTCCGCAGCCACGCACCACTACCAAGACTGGCAGGAATATAAAGTTCAGCTATGCTGAAAACATGGCTTTGGTGCGTGAGCTGATGAAGCACCATCGCCAATTGTTTGGTCAGGATGCTGGCAAGGTGTCCTCCCGCAGGAAGTCTGTCCTGTGGGGGCAAGTAATACTTGCCGTGAATAGTGAGGGTGTGGTGAGGCGGACTGAGGACACGTGCCGCAAGAGGTTTTATGATATTAAGCGGCGTGTCAAGGCCAAGATGGCCAAAGAGGCCAAATCTGCAAGAAAAACCGGAGGTGGCCCCCCTTTCCGGGCCACCTATCGGGACTGGGAGGAGCCTGTGCGGGCATTGATTCCTGCCGAAGTGGTGTCTGCTACTCATGTCCGGGATTCGGACCGACCCACGCAGGATGGTAAGTTTGATGTGTTATATTTTTATTTAAATGTCCTCTAAATGTTGTAAATGTCATTTTTAAAGGGTAAAGGATGCATAAATTGTGTTTCACATATTGCAGGCCTATGCACCCTTAAGGTGTGTTTGTGTTTAGAATGTGCTTTTTTCACCTTGCATTGGCTGTTTGGTAAATTTAATATTGCGCAAAAACATGTGCAATGGCTTTTTAATTTTTTTCAAAAAATGTTTTTTTTTTTGACGATATTGCTTGGACATCTGTGTTGTCTGCTTATTTTAAAAATATTTTTGTATTTATTTACTTCTGAAAAACGGTGCAATTATTTCAACATTAAATTTGAGAAACATTTGCAAGTAGTCAATCTCTGCAATATCTGAGGCATAATTCTAAAATGTAACAGATTTATTGTGTGCAACATCATGTACATTTGGATATACACCACAAAATAATGATGCTTGAAGCTCTTAATCAGAAATTATTTGTTTATCCAATACATAATAGATGGTTACAGTACAATAAGGCTTTGCAGGGTTTTTTTTTACACAAAGCATGGTAATAATGTTTGGTACACTTTTTCAACAGTCCCACAGACCAGCCGGCCAGACAGGCCTCAGACAAGTCAGGATGAGGCTGGGATTGCAGGTAAGACTTCAGTGTAGTCACATATTCTGCAAACACATAGAAGTACAAAATATTAATGTTTATATTTTCACATAGGTTCTGCTTCTGGAAGCCGACCTCCTGTAAGGCGCCCATCACAGGGCTTGGGCCACTTACCCAGGAGGCCAAGTAAGACACGGCGTCTTGGCTCGGAATCTGCGGCTCCATCATCCCCACCCAGGCGACGACTTTCGGAAGTGTCACCCCAGCCACCACTGGCACTATTGGCGAGTTCGCAGAGTGATGAGCCCCGATCCCCTCAGTTATCTGGTGAGTAAAAACAGAAATTAAACACATAGGCAATAATATACACAGTACAGTTAATATGTTGTTAGTTGGTTTTGAGATTACATGTTTTCCAGAACAAGCAATGTGATGTTACGTCTTCAATTGCTAAAGGTGAAAAAAAATTTTTTTATAAGGTCTTAGTGGATGTTCTCGCCAACATCATTTTTAATAAATATCAGAATTTTTGAAAAATGTGCCCCACACACGTGCACATTTAAATAAAATAACAATAAAATTCCAAAAAAAAAAAAACAGCCACAACATTATAGTGTTCACACATCTCCCCTGTCCAGTATGTAGATGGCTTACTTGCTCCGCTCCTCTGGACTATCCAGGTAAGTAGTCTATATCGTGGTCAGGGGAGGGAATCTAACAGTGTAATGCTGTGGAGGGGAGTTAGTTAGGTGAGGATTATGCAAATCTGTCTATGTGGCCTCCTGTGTTGGTATATATGTTTTTGAGCATAAAAAACATTATAAGTTTATAAAATCAACGCCAAAAAGTTAAAAAATGGAGTATTATGAATGTAGTAATGTGTAGAAGTAGCCTTGCTAAAAAATTACAAATAAACATTGCATGTTGCCCACCCCATACAGAGCCCAGCTTGATGGCCGACGTGGACCAGCAGGGACAAGACCAACAGGCAACCATCACACTGCAACTTACACCTGTTGACCCAAGCCAGCCAATACAGCTGCAGGATATCCCCCAAGCCTCCATCAGTCCACAACTGGCACAAGCTCCGCCCCCAAGCCAAATACCAGATGATTTTTGGGCCAGTTGGACAAGCCAACAGGCCCAAAGCAATGCCAGCCTGACCGCACATACACAACACCTTGCCAGTCTGCCCCATCATCTACCGCGTATTAGTCGCAACTCGGGCAGACTGATTGTACAAGTAGGGCGAATGGCAACCTCAATGGAGCAAATAAGGGCTGACAACAGCCAAATGCTTGCTCATTTATCGCGCATAGTAGATGAGCAACAGCGCCATCAGCAGGCACTCGTTCAGCTCATTCAGCACAACCAAGTGGTGAATGAGTCGTTATCCAGGATTGTAGCCAGCCACACTGCAACCAACACTCAGCTGATTGCAAGCCTTAATAATTTGAGCAGCAATATTTCATTGATGGGAGCTCACCAAGTAACCTCCAGCTCGGGGACCACGACCCCTATCCAAACGCCAGTAACCTCCCCTGTTCGGCGTTCCTCCAGAGCACGTGCCAGTGAGCCAGCACAAAGCTCAGCACCCAGCACACACAAGCGGAAAAAATAACCCCAATGTGATTGGCAAAATAAAAATTTGTATTTGACAAACACACAACTTCCTGTGTCCGTCTCAAACATTGTCGAAGCTGCTCTGTATGTATGTATGTTTTTCATGGGTAATGACTGAAAATGTATTTTTAGCATAAACTAAGTACAATGGACACACCACTATAAACTACAAACAGTAAGTAACAAAACACACAATAGAAAGTAGTGCAAAGTGTTTAGTCAAGGATAATTACAGCCTACTAAAACTGACCTGAAAAATAGCGCAGGATCACTTCTTGCCGTACCTGCCTCCCTACATATGTACTCACACTGTCACCAGATGGGTCTAACTCCTCTGCTTGCCGACTGCTTTCTCCCTCATCATGTGCCAGATGTTGGGTTAAACACAGATTATGGAGAAAACAGCAGCAGAACACAATTCTAGTCACCTTTGAGGGACTATACAACAAAAGGCCAGCAGATTTATCCAGACACCGAAACCGTGACTTCAGCACACCAAAACATCTTTCTATCACATTCCGCGTAGCCTTATGTGCATGATTGTAACTGTGTTCAGCAGGAGAATCAGGTTGGGACAATGGAGTAAGGAGCCAAGAGTAGCAGCCGTAACCCCCATCACCTGAAAAACAGATATAGTCCACATTAGTACATATGTTAGATTATTCTTTCACCTAATCATAACTCGAGTTTGTGGATAAAAGACATACACACAAAACATTTTAAACATACCCAACAGCCAGCCATCAGGCATTTGTCCGTCCTCAAATTTATCGAAGAGCGATGACTGACTGAGGATGAAGGAGTCATGGCAGCCACCAGGGTAACCTGCAACAACACTCATAATTTTTAAGTTTGCATCACAGACCACCTGGACATTAGTTGATTGGGACAGATGTCTATTAGTATATATATATTGGCGGCCCTTAGGTGATCTCAGCTGAACGTGTGTGCAATCTATGGCCCCCAGCACATTGGGCATGCCAGCAAGCTCATAGAAAGCTACCCTGACAGCACTCCACTCCGACTCCTCGGTAGGGAAGCAGATTGAGGCATTAATGTGTGGCTCCAACACATCCAAAACCTGAGTGGACATTAAACAAGCTAAGGTGAGTGTCATGTTAGGTATTCTCTACAATACTGTGTTGTTTGAACTTACAGAAGCAACACTTAGACATAACCGCCTATGTATTTTTAGACTCACCTGCATCAAATATCTGGAAAAGGTGGGCTGTGAGATACCAATGACGTCGCCTGCCACAGCCTGGAAACTCCCAGTAGCCATAAAGTGTAACACAGCCAGGAGTTTGTGTAGGCCTGAGACAGAGCGAGAGCGTGCTGTCTCAGGGTCTATGCCCAGTTTGACAAGGTCATACAGGTGGAAAATGTTGTTTCTATTTAGGCGGAACATCTGTATGACCCTATCATCGGACAATGCATTTAAGTTTAAACGCCCTCTAAAAAAACGAGGCTGGCGTAGCCTCCGCGGTACCTGGACAACCTGTTGACCATGTTCACTTACCTGGGCCTGATTCCTGGAAGCCTCATGGAGCAGTCTAAGGTATCCCACAGCAAACAAAAAATCATTGCCACACACCACAGCCGCCATTTCAGAGTGAGAGAAGTTCAAAATGTGCCTGGAACACTTTTATAGGGCCAAACATTCAGGTGTGAGTAATGGATAATTGAGTACACATGTAAACACGCTTTTCAAATGCTGGCGCGTTTTTTTTTAGGAAAAAATTACGATTTGTAATTTTTCGCAGCCGCGAATGCATTTTCACGGCAGCAATTACAATTACGAATGGTTAGTAAATGACCGAGATTCATATCTAAACAGGCGTAATTTGACCGATGGTGTATTCATTCGTAATTTTTTACTTGGACTTGCAAAAAATTACGAATGCCCTCATCTCTGCCGTGATTAGTGTTTAGTAAATTACCGAGATGACACTTTGAAGAAAAAACGGCATCTCGGTCAAAATCGGGAGCTTAGTAAATTTCCCCCATAGTCTCTTGATGTGGATCCATTTCGGTAAGAGGGAAAAAAAAAAAAGAAGGGAGGAGGAAAAAAAATGAAGATGGGGGGGTGTTTGGATAGAGAAAAACATAAGACAACCGTCCTTGATTTTGCTGTTCACCACGCTCAGGTGCCGTTCAACAGTTCTGCCTTTCAGCCTTCCCGGAACAGATTCTCTAGTGATATTAGGTCTCCTTCACCATTCTCTTTCTCACGAGTTTTCTCCGGGTCAGCGACCTTCTTGCAGTGGGAAGAGTGGACCCAAGTCTCTCTCTCTGCGACTTTCAGTGCTGTCATGTTGGTCAACAAAACTTGATACAGTCCTACCCACCTGTCAATGAGGCAACCTGAGCATAGAAAATTTCGAATGATCACATAGGGGTAAATTTACTAAGCTCCCGATTTTGACCGAGATGCCGTTTTTTCAGCAAAGTGTCATCTCGGTAATTTACTAAACACTAATCACGGCAGAGATGAGGGCATTCGTAATTTTTTGCAAGTCCAAGTAAAAAATTACGAATGAATACACCATCGGTCAAATTACGCCTGTTTAGATATGAATCTCGGTCATTTACTATCCATTCGTAATTGTAATTGCTGCCGTGAAAATGCATTCGCGGCCGCGAAAAATTACACATCGTATTTTTTTCCTAAAAAAAAACGCGCCAGCATTTGAAAACCGTGTTTACATGTGTACTCAATTATCCATTACTCACACCTGAATGTTTGGCCCTATAAAAGTGTTCCAGGCACATTTTGAACTTCTCTCACTCTGAAATGGCGGCTGTGGTGTGTGCCAATGATTTTTGGTTTGCTGTGGGATACCTTAGACTGCTCCATGAGGCTTCCAGGAATCAGGCCCAGGTAAGTGAACATGGTCAACAGGTTGTCCAGGTACCGCGGAGGCTACGCCAGCCTCGTTTTTTTAGAGGGCGTTTAAACTTAAATGCATTGTCCGATGATAGGGTCATACAGATGTTCCGCCTAAATAGAACCAACATTTTCCACCTGTATGACCTTGTCAAACTGGGCATAGACCCTGAGACAGCACGCTCTCGCTCTGTCTCAGGCCTACACAAACTCCTGGCTGTGTTGCACTTTATGGCTACTGGGAGCTTCCAGGCTGTGGCAGGCGACGTCATTGGTATCTCACAGCCCACCTTTTCCAGATATTTGAATCAGGTGAGTCTAAAAATACATAGGCGGTTATGTCTAAGTGTTGCTTCTGTAAGTACAAACAACACAGTATTGTAGAGAATACCTAACATGACACTCACCTTAGCTTGTTTAATGTCCACTCAGGTTTTGGATGTGTTGGAGCCACACATTAATGCCTCAATCTGCTTCCCTACCGAGGAGTCGGAGTGGAGTGCTGTCAGGGTAGCTTTCTATGAGCTTGCTGGCATGCCCAATGTGCTGGGGGCCATAGATTGCACACACGTTCAGCTGAGATCACCTAAGGGCAGCCAATATATATATACTAATAGGCATCTGGCACAATCAACTAATGTCCAGGTGGTCTGTGATGCAAACATAAAAATTATGAGTGTTGTTGCAGGTTACCCTGGTGGCTGCCATGACTCCTTCATCCTCAGTCAGTCATCGCTCTTCGATAAATTTGAGGACGGACAAATGCCTGATGGCTGGCTGTTGGGTATGTTTAAAATGTTTTGTGTGTATGTCTTTTAACCACAAACTCGAGTTTTGATTAGGTGAAAGAATAATCTAACATATGTACTAATGTTGACTATATCTGTTTTTCAGGTGATGGGGGTTACGGCTGCTACTCTTGGCTCCTTACTCCATTGTCCCAACCTGATTCTCCTGCTGAACACAGTTACAATCATGCACATAAGGCTACGCGGAATGTGATAGAAAGATGTTTTGGTGTGCTGAAGTCACGGTTTCGGTGTCTGGATAAATCTGCAGGCCTTTTGTTGTATAGTCCCTCAAAGGTGACTAGAATTGTGTTCTGCTGCTGTTTTCTCCATAATCTGTGTTTAAACCAACATCTGGCACATGATGAGGGAGAAAGCAGTCAGCAAGCAGAGGAGTTAGACCCATCTGGTGACAGTGTGAGTACATATGTAGGGAGGCAGGTACGGCAAGAAGTGATCCTGCGCTATTTTTCAGGTCAGTTTTAGTAGGCTGTAATTATCCTTGACTAAACACTTTGCACTACTTTCTATTGTGTGTTTTGTAACTTACTGTTTGTTGTTTATAGTGGTGTGTACATTGTACTTAGTTTATGCTAAAAATACATTTTCAGTCATTACCCATGAAAAACATACATACATACAGAGCAGCTTCGACAATGTTTGAGACGGACACAGGAAGTTGTGTGTTTGTCAAATACAAATTTTTATTTTGCAAATCACATTGGGGTTATTTTTTCCGCTTGTGTGTGCTGGGTGCTGTGCTTTGTGCTGGCTCACTGGCACGTGCTCTGGAGGAACGCCGAACAGGGGAGGTTACTGGCGTTTGGATAGGGGTCGTGGTCCCCGAGCTGGAGGTTACTTGGTGAGCTCCCATCAATGTAATATTGCTGCTCAAATTATTAATGCTTGCAATCAGTTGAGTGTTGGTTGCAGTGTGGCTGGCTACAATCCGGGATAAGGACTCATTCACAACCTGGTTGTGCTGAATGAGCTGAACGAGTGCCTGCTGATGGCGCTGTTGCTCATCTATGATGCGCGTTAAATGAGCAAGCATTTGGCTGTTGTCAGCCCTTATTTGCTCCATTGAGGTTGCCATTCGCCCTACTTGTACAATCAGTCTGCCCGAGTTGCGACTAATGCGCGGTAGATGATGGGGCAGACTGGCAAGTTGTTGTGTATGTGCGGTCAGGCTGGCATTGCTTTGGGCCTGTTGGCTTGTCCAACTGGCCCAAAAGTCATCTGGTATTTGGGTTGGGGGCGGAGCTTGTGCCAGTTGTGGACTGATGGAGGCTTGGGGGATATCCTGCAGCTGTATTGGCTGGCTTGGGTCAACAGGTGTAAGTTGCAGTGTGATGGTTGCCTGTTGGTCTTGTCCCTGCTGGTCCACGTCGGCCATCAAGCTGGGCTCTGTATGGGGTGGCCAACATGCAATGTTTATTTGTCAATTTGTTTAAAGGCTACTTCTACACATTACTACATTCATAATACTCCATTTGTATAGTTTTTGGCGTTGTTTTTCAAAACTTATAATGTTTTTTTTGTTCAAAAACATATATACCAACACAGGCGGCCACATAGACAGATTTGCATAATCCACACCTAACTACCTCCCTTCCACAGCATTACAGTGTTATATCACCTCCCCTGACCACGATATAGACTACTTACCTGGATAGTCCAGATGAGCGGAGCCAGTAAGCCATCTACATACTGGACAGGGGAGATGGGTGAACAATATAATGTTGTGGATGCTGTTTTTGTTTGGGAATTTTATTGGTATTTTATTTTAATGTGGACGTGTGTGGCCAAATTTTAAACAAATGTCTGTTATTTATTAAAAATGATGTTGGCGAGATCATCCACTAAGACCTTTTAAAAAAAAACATTTTCACCTTTAGCAATTGAAGACGTAACATCACATTGCTTGTTCTGGAAAACATGTAATCTCAAAACCAACTAACAACATATTAACTGTACTGTGTATATTATTGCCTATGTGTTTAATTTCTGTTTTTACTCACCAGATAACTGAGGTGATCGGGGCTCATCACTCTGCGAACTCGCCAATAGTGCCAGTGGTGGCTGGGGTGACACTGCCGAAATGCGTCGCCTGGGTGGGGATGATGGAGCCGCAGATTCCGTGCCAAGACGCCGTGTCTTACTTGGCCTCCTGGGTAAGTGGCCCGAGCCCTGTGATGGGCGCCTTACAGGAGGTCGGCTTCCAGAAGCAGAACCTATGTGAAAATATAAACATTAATATTTTGTACTTCTATGTGTTTTCAGAATATGTGACTACAGTGAAGTCTTACCTGCAATCCCAGCCTCATCCTGACTTGTCTGAGGCCTGTCTGGCCGGCTGGTCTGTGGGACTGTTGAAAAAGTGGACCAAACATTATTACCATGCTTTGTGTAAAAATTATAACTGCAAAGCCTTAGTGTACTGTAACCATCTATTAGGTATTGGATAAACAAATAATTTCTGATTAAGAGCTTCAAGCTTCATTATTTTGTGTGGTATATCCAAATGTACATGATGTTGCACACAATAAATCTGTTACATTTGAGAATTATGCCTCAGATATTGCAGAGATTGACTACTTGCAAATGTTTGAAAAATGTAATATTGGAATAATTGCACCGTTTTTCAGAAGTAAATAAATCTAAAAAATTTTTTAAAATAAGCATACAACACAGATGTCCAAGCAATATCGCTAAAAAAATTTTATTAAAAAAAAAAAAACAGCAGCCATTGCACATGTTTTTGCGCAATATTAAATTTACCAAACAGCCAATGCACGGTGAAAAAAGCAAATTCGAAACACAAACACACCTTAAGGGTGCATAGGCCTGAAATATGTGAAACACAATTTATGCATCCTTTACCCTTTAAAAATGACATTTACAACATTCAGAGGACATTTAAATAAAAATCTAACACATCAAACTTACCATCCTGCGTGGGTCGGTCCGAATCCCGGACATGAGTAGCAGACACCACTTCGGCAGGAATCAATGCCCGCACAGGCTCCTCCCAGTCCCGATAGGTGGCCCGGAAAGGGGGGCCACCTCCGGTTTTTCGTGCAGATTTGGACTCTTTGGCCATCTTGGCCTTGACACGCCGCTTTATATCATAAAACCTCTTGCGGCACGTGTCCTCAGTCCGCCTCACCACACCCTCACTATTCACGGCAAGTATTACTTGCCCCCACAGGACAGACTTCCTGCGGGAGGACACCTTGCCAGCATCCTGACCAAACAATTGGCGATGGTGCTTCATCAGCTCACGCACCAAAGCCATGTTTTCAGCATAGCTGAACTTAATATTCCTGCCAGTCTTGGTAGTGGTGCGTGGCTGCGGAGCCACAACACCATCACTATCACTGGAAAATACAGCAACAGGCACCCCCTCCTCCTCCTCCTCACTAACCTCCTCCCTCTCACTACCCCCCTCCACCTCACTAACAGCCTCCACCTCACTACCAGTCTCCACCTCACTACCAGCCTCCACCTCACTACCAGCCTCCACCTCACTAACCTCCGCCACCACACTGACCTCTGAGTCTGACATGACAAACGACAAAAAACACTGAAAAATCAAAACACAAAACACACTCCTCCACTACTCCTACTACTACACACCACACAGCCAACACACACGCTCACTCACTCACTCACAAACAATGACAAAAGACTGTAAAAAAAAAACAAGGACAAAAAAGTAGACAAACTGTGAAAAAACAATACTACAAATATGACAAGACTACTTACACACACAGTACAGCACTCAACAATCACCAAACTCCTCTCCAAATCCACCAAAAACTCCACCAAACTCACCAACTCCAAATACACCTTCCTCTCTCCTCTCCACTAGCTAAACCCACGAGGTGCGGTGTGTTTGGGGCGGTTTTATAGTAATATGCACAGACACTCCTCCTTCACGAATACAACCAATCACGGCCGCGTGACGAAAACGAAACTTAGGACTAAAAGCGCGGCAGCAATTTCTAAATCACTGCCGTAACAGACATGTGACGCAGTCGTAAAAAAAACACATAAACGCGGCCGCGAAACAGCAAACGCGGCCGCAATCTACAGCAGAAAAGCACGAATGACATCGACATCGGAAGAAACGAAAAACACGATTACGACAGCTTAGTAAATTAGTCGTAATCAATTCAAAAAGTTGCAATTTTACACTGTCGATGTCATTCGTGATTGAACTTGGACATGATTCTGGAAAATACGAATCTTAGTAAATTTACCCCAGAGTCTCCAGTTTCAATGTCATGACAATTACTGTTTGGTAGGTCAGGAATCACCAGTTTCAGATTCCTTTGCTGGTTTCTCAGTTGCTGGCTCATCCTAACCAAATATTGCACAGTCATTTCATTATTGCACTTCAGATCATCCTGGGGGTCTATCATTACATGGGGCTGTCGTCCAAAAATAATTTCAAAAGGTGATAGGTTAAGAGACCTGGGTGTGGTTCTGATGCTGTACAACACTAGTGGCAGTGCTTCTGGCCACAACAGTCCAGTTTCAGCCATAACTTTGCTCAGCTTGTTCTTAATAGTGCTATTCATTCTATCCACCTTTGCACTTGCCTGTGGCCGGTAGGGAGTATGTAGCTTACTATTAATACTCATAAGCTTGCACATGACCTGAAAGACTTCACCTGTACAATGTACATCCGAATTTATACAGTCTCTGTAATCTCAGTTTCTCATGTAACACATATGCATGTGTATCCACGGGGGAGAGCGCTGTGTTGGTTAGATGTCTCCAGCGGTATGCTACGACCCCGGAATGTTACAACCGCAATGTGAGCTAATGAATACTCACGGCCGTCGCAGCTTTTATTAGACGGGGAGCGTACCTCTTTGGCCAGGTCACGCTTCAGCAGTATCCCCGATTAGCGGCTCGTCGGCCGATCGTGCAGTCACAGAGAGAGATGGAGAGTCGTCGACCAGCAGGATTCAAGTGAAAAGTGCCCTCCTAAGCCGCGACGGCCGTGAGTATTCATTAGCTCACATTGCGGTTGTAACATTCCGGGGTCGTAGCATACCGCTGGAGACATCTAACCAACACAGCGCTCTCCCCCGTGGATACACATGCATATGTGTTACATGAGAAACTGAGATTACAGAGACTGTATAAATTCGGATGTACATTGTATCTCTATGAGAGGTTGATACAAACTTACTTCAATACATTTATGGATGCATTCACACAAAAGTCTTAACGGACATTTATACTGAGTCAAAAGCACAGGATTTAAGCAATTCTATATGTTTATTCATTTTTAAATGTGGTTATATATGTGGATTATATTTTAATAAAGCTGTATAATTACTTACCAACAAGCCTATGGCTGCAACGCTTCATAGGCAAGTGGGGAGAGACTGTGCTACAGTGTCCAGCTGTGCACTGTAGTAGGCTACCGGTCTGCTGGTATAACCAGGTTTCTGGGTTAGGACTCCTGCTGTGCACCCAGCACTCTCTGTTCCGTATATTTCAAAGGGCTTCTCATAATCTGGCATTCCCAATGCTGGTGCTTGTGACAAACACTCTTTTAGTCTTTCAAACGCCATTTTGGACTCCTCAGTATGAGATACTCGTTCTGGTTTGCTTGATGAGACCATTTCTTGCAGTGGTAATGCCAAAACAGAGAACCCTGGAATCCAATTCCAAAAGTACCCACACGTTCCTAGAAAGGTACGGATTTGTTGCTGGGTTTGCTACAGAGTCATGTCGTGGATAGCCTGTATTCTGTCTGTGGTCAGGTGTCTGAGTCCTTGCGTCAAGCAGTGTCCCAAGTATTTTACCTTAGTCCAGCACAACTGCAACTTATCCTTTGAAACCTTGTATCCTGTCTGAGAGAGATGAAACAGAAGTTGTTTAGTGTCTGCCAGGGACGACTCGAATGAGTCAGAGCATAACAACAATTCATCAACATATTGTATCAGCACCGACCCATTCTCAGGTTGAAAGGATTACAAACAGTCATGTTGGGACTGGGAGAAAATACTTGGGCTGCAATGAAACCTTGGGGAAGATGGGTCCAGGTGTATTGTACTCCCCTGTGGGAGAAAGCGAAAAGGTACTGACTGTCGGGGTGAAGAGGGACAGAAAAGAAAGCAGAACAGGGGTCGATGACAGTGAAGTACTTAGAGGTGGAGGGAATCTGCATGAGGATGACCGCTGGATTTGGCACTATGGGGAATTGGCTCTCCACTATCTTGTTTATCCCCCTTAGATCATGCACTAACCTGTAACCCCTCCCCCCATTCTTTTTCACGGGGAAGAGAGGACTATTGGCTGTGCTGGATGTTCTGACTAGGATGTCCTGCTGTAGCAGCCGTTCTAAGACAGGGTATACGCCTAATTCCACCCCTGGTTTGAGAGGATACTAGGAGATTTTTGGAGCTATCCTGCCATCTTTTATTTTCACTACTACTGGAGCTATATTCGCCATCAATCCAGTGTCCTTTCCATCTTTGGTCCAAAGGGAACCCGGTATTAGTGAGATCATTTCCTCTACCTGCGATGGACATGTGTCTATAACAGTAGAGTGTAACATTATCCTTTGAGGGGTGTCTAATACAGATGTGTCCACTATTACCTTTCTGAAAACAGAGCTATGGTAGTAAATTTGGCATGACATATATTCCTTGTGCTTTTGTGCCGTCATATTGTGCCGTGACAATTCGTGACAATTGATAGTTTCACCACTGGGTGGCCAGTGCATCACGTAACATAGCTTTGCACTAACATTGCTGTTAAATAGACACTGTAATCAGTATGGCCAGCTTTAAAGTCTAATTGCTAATTGTGTAGGTGTGAAAATCTCAGTGTGAGAGGCCTTTGAAGTAGACTCCTTGGGGGTTACAGATTTTATCCTGGCTGGGGGATGTTACTATCAGTGACGTGCGGTGGGCACGTCCCTGCTTACTACAGTATACAGTATGTTGCTCAAAGCACAGAGGTGAATGAAATCTAAAGTGAAATTAAATAATAAGTTAATAAAAACCTTAGTGCTATAGAGTAAAAGAACATATTATAAGATTTTGCAATGATAAAATATTTCCAAATAAAGGGCCTCATTACGAGTTGATCAGACGAAGATGCTTTTTTCAGCCCGTGCGACAAACTAACCTCCGCCTATGGGGGTTGTTTTTTTTCCCATACCAAGGCTTTGATCACTTGTGCAGGCCTGTTATGGTAAAAAATGTTGTGCAGTTTCTAAGTAGTTCTGGACTTAGGGGGTCATTATGACCCAATCGCAGCGTGTTGTCGTTCGCACAGCTGCAATCGGGTCCCTACTGCACATGTGCGACGGCCGCTATGCGCACGCACGGCCATCGACGGGAAACGACGCTGGAACCGAAAAAAGCGATCGCTGCAATGATCGCACGAAGATTGACAGGCGGAGGGGGTACCTGGGCATCAACTCACCGTTTGCAGCCGTTTTCGGGGGTGGGGGGGGGGGGGTAAGAAAACGCGGGTGTAGTGAGAGAAATGCAGGCGTGTCCAGGACGGGTGTTTGACGTCAGAGCCAGGACCGAACAGGCTGAAAACGTTGCAGCAGGTAAGTAAGTCACCGGCACCCCTGCACTGAGGACACCGCCGGCACTGCCCACACTGCCGGCACCCCTGCACTGGGGATGCTGCCAGCACTCCTGCGCTGAGGACACCCCCTGCACTGCCGACACTGTCGGCACTTTTGCACCGAGGACACTTCCGGCACTCCCACACTGCCTGCACCCCTGACTGCTGACACTTCTGGCACCCCTGCGCTGGGGATACTGCCAGCACTCCTGCACTGAAGACACCTCTCGCACCAAGGACACTTCTGGCACTCCCACACTGCCGACACCCTTGAACTCCTGCACTAAGGACACCTCCAGTACTCCCGCACTGCCGACACTGCCGGTACCCCTGCACTGAGGACACCGCCGGCACTTCCCGCACTGCCGACACTCCTGCACTGGGTATACTGCTAGCATTCCTGCACTGAGGACACCTCCTGCACTGCCGACACTGCCGGCACCCCATGCACAGAGGACACTTCCGGCACTCCCACACTGCTGGCACCCCTGAACTCCTGCAATGAGGACACCGCCCTCACTGCCAGCACTCCTGCAATGAGGACACTTTTTGCACTGCCGACACCCCTGCCCTGCCGGCACACCTATTGCTAGCACTCATGGACTGAGGACACCTCCCGCACTGCCGGCACTTCTACACCGAGGACACTTCCGGCAACCCCACACTGCCGGCACCCCTGAATTCCTGCAATGAGGACACCTCCCGCACTGTCGACACTGCCGGAACACCTGCACTGGGGATACTGCCAGCACTCCTAGACTGAGGACACCTCCCGCACTGCTGGCACCCCTGCACCGAGGACACTTCCGACACTCCCACACTGCCGACACTGCCAGCACCCCTGAACTCCTGCACTGGGGACACCTCCCACACTGCCAACACTGCTGGAACCCCTGCACCGAGGACACTTCTGGCACTCCCAAACTGCCGACACCCCTGAACTCTTGCACTAAGGACACCTCCAGTACTCCCGCACTGCCGACACTGCCGACACCCCTGCACTGAGGACACCACCGGCACTGCCTGCACTGCTGACACTCCTGCACTGGGGATACTGTCAGAATTCCTGCACTAAGGACACTTCCCGCACTGTCGACACTGCCGGCACACCTGCACTGGGGATACTGCCAGCACTCCTAGACTGAGGACACCTCCCGCACTGCTGGCACCCCTGCACCGAGGACACTTCAGACACTCCCACACTGCCGACACTGCCAGCACCCTTGAACTCTTGCACTGAGGACACCTCCCACACTGCCAACACTGCTGGAACCCCTGCACCAAGGACACTTCTGGCACTCCCAAACTGCCGACACCCCTGAACTCCTGCACTAAGGACACCTCCAGTACTCCCACACTGCCGACACTGCCGACACCCCTGCACTGAGGACACCACCGGCACTGCCTGCACTGCTGACACTCCTGCACTGGGGATACTGCCAGAATTCCTGCACTAAGGACACCTCCTGCACTGCCGACACTGCCGGCACCCCTGCACTGAGGACACTTCCGGCACTCCCACACTGCTGGCACCCCTGGACTCCTGCAATGAGGACACCGCCCTCACTGCCGGCACTCCTGCAATGAGGACACCTTTTGCACTGCCGACACCCCTGCCCTGCCGGCACACCTATTGCTAGCACTCATGGACTGAGGACACCTCCCGCACTGTAAAGCATGAAATGCCAAATATTCCATTTTTAAATTCTCTCCCTTTATTGACTTTTCACAGATCACCGGACATGAATCCTATCGAGCTAGTGTGGTCTCAAATGAAAAGTTATATTCGTTCTCAATGTAAGCCAAGGACAAAAGAGCAACTGATTGATGGCATCAATACATTTTGGAAAAACGTACTTACATTGGAGACCTGTAATAATTATGTAGACCATTTATTTTCTGTGCTGCCAGTGATTATAGAAAGAAATGGACAAGCCAGCTGCATGTAATTGGAATGGATCATATTGTCGACAAAAAGAAGGTCAACAGTCATTAGGTCGACCAATATTGGTCGACAGGCCATATGTCGACACATCAAAAAAGACAGTACGCAAACGAATAATGCATAGAATTTGCATAAAGGGCCCTTTACCTATCGTACTCATCCTTTCTGCAAATGCTTGAAATATCAAAATTAGACTACCTGCTTAAATGAATTAATTTGTTATATTTTATCTGTAACATGTACTTCACCCTAGTATTACATTTGTTATGCAATCTTGAAAATTGTTTTAAAAAAAAAAGTAGTCACCTCTGCAACACTGTATACTGTAATTGTGTATGGATTGTACAAAGCATCCAAGTGATTGCATTCAGTTTTGTCTAACTTACAGTATATTTATACTATTTAGTTGGAATTATTTTATCATTGCAAAGTCTTATAATATGTTCCGTTACCTTGTAGCACTATTAGGTTTTAATTAACTTATTCTTTAATGTCACTTTAGACTTCATTCACCTCTGTGCTCTGAGTAACAAATAACTCCAATTTTTGCATTAATAAACTGAGGCTCTGAATTGCTAAAAGTTCACTGTTTATTTCAAATTCCAGGACAGCAGCCCTTCCCCCACCCAGAATACATGTTACTGTGCTGTATCTCTATTCCCCAAGGAATCTACTTCAAAGGCCTCTCACACTGAGATTTTCACACCTACACAATTAAGAACTGGACTCTAAAGCTGGCAATACTGTACATCAGAACGACCTGAATACAATCACACACACATAGCGATTTTGGGCTGCTTTTCTAATTGATTTGCTGAGTCACTTAGAAATACAGCACAAATCGCTATGTGTGTATGGACTATAGCGATAGTGATGTGCGTCCCTGCATGCTTGAAAGATCTAGTCATCACCCATGTTTTCTCTATTGCAAACACGGGCAGTGACAGATCGCTCAGCACACATCGCTGGTGCAGCTCTGTGTGCTGAGTGATCTTGCTGAGCCCGTGTGATCACCGATATCGCTGGGCAGAAAACCACTCAGCGCATACATACTGAGTGATTTTCCGCCTGCCCAGCGATGTCAGCGGGAGTGAATGGTTTTGCATAGCAGGACGCTTCCTGCTGAGGTGTCCTCAGTGCGGGAGTGCCAGAAGTGTCCACGGTACCATCAACCAAGTGCAAGGAGGACATCTCCCGCACTACTGACACTCCTGCACTGGGGATACTGCCAGCCCCCCTGCACTGATTACACCACCTACACCTCTGCACCGAGGACACTACTGGCACTCCCACATCCCACATGTATTGGAGATATATTAATACTTCACAATTAGCTGCCGCTGCTGATATTCCCATGTGCCTGATGGATAAATTGCCCTGCACATATGGATGTCCATGTTGCTGCCCACGGTGCTGTTGGTGGCTAGAGGTGAGAGGAGAAGCCACCGGCATCCTTGATTCTGCTGACCGGAAGTCTGACCCGGTCACATGCTCGTTGCCAGTGGTTACATGCTCGTTGCCAGGGGTTACATATGCTTTTTGCCATAGGGGTTATATGCTTAGAGCCAGGGGGTTACATGCTCATTCTGGGTAGCGCTGGGTAATGGTCTAGTAATACCCCTGGCATCTGTCTCCTATAAGGGCCGTCTTCCATGCTGTCTGCATGGAATCTGCAGCTTCCAGTAGTAGGTAGAGCCTAAGCATCTATTGTGCAGGTGCCCCCCCAGGACTCAGCCATTCCGGCTGCAGGCTTATGGCTGATCAGGCCCTGGGTCTCATGTTTCTTCACCCACTTGTATGGCAGGCAGAGCACCCAGTGACTTATTATGGAGCACAGCCCAAGCACAGGACTGATTTGTGGCAGACAGGCACAGCACCCACTTGTATGGCAGACAGAGCACCCAGTGATTTATTATGGCAACACAGCCTCAGCACTGGACCGATTTGTGGCAGACAGACGCAGCACCCACTTGTATGGCAGACACTGTCGATCTTCAGACCGGATCCCAGTGAAATATATGCGGTATTGAAATACCAAAAATTCTCTCTACTCGCACCCTAACCACCAAACAATTGCAAAAAATGACAATTATCAATAGTGCCTTTTAGTTAGTATCATAATTTCTATATTGAATCTCTGTGTGGAGTTTGTATGAACTCTTCATCAGCACATTATCAATCACAAGGAAAAATATTTTTTTAAACATATAGGCAACATTGAGCCAGGTACATGTTGGAAGTTAGTATGAGAGATGTATTGGAAAAATATTAATACTTCACAATTAGCTGCTGCAGCTGATATTCCCGTGTGCATGATGGATGAATTGCCCTGCACATACGGCTCATGGGGGTCATTCTGACCCGATCGCTGCTGCTGACCAGCCGCTGCGGGCCGTGTAGTAATGAGTAGCTCCCGGCCAGCACGCTAAAGCTGCGCTGGCCGGGAGCTACTCCTGAAGTACAAAAGCATCGCCGCTGTGCAATACTTTTGCACTTCTGCAGGGGGGGGGGGCGTAACTGACCCGCAGGGCGGACTGGCCCTGTGCTGGGCATCCCCCACATGTCTCTGTTCCTGATCGTAGCCCTGCAAAATCAACTCGGAATGACCCCCCCATAGCTGCAATTTTGTTAGCAGATGGGCAAAACCATGGGGGTCATGCAGGCCTGATTGCACGCTAGGTTGTTTTGCTGAGCTGCGATCAGGACATAACTGCGCATGTGTGTGCCCCGCAATACGCAGGCGCGTCGCACAGGTACAAAGTGGATCGTTGCTGAGCAATGGATTTAATGAAGAATCCATTCGCACAGACAATTGCAAGGAGATTGACTGGAAGAAAACATTTGTGGATGTCAACTGACCGTTTTCTGGGAGTGTTTGGAAAAACGCAGGTGTGTCTATGCGTTTGCAGGGTGGGTGTCTGATGTAAATTCGGGGCAAACACTTTAGCCTGTTCGTGTCCGGAATTGACGTCAGACACCTGCCCTGCAAACGCTTGGACACGCCTGCGTTTTTCCAAACACTCCCAGAAAGCGTTCAGTTGCCACCCACAAATGCCCTCTTCCTGTCAATCTCCTTGCGATCTGCTGTGCGAATCGATTCTTCGTTAAATCCATTGCTCAGCAATGATCCGCTTTGTACCCGTACGACGCACATGCGCATTGAGGTGCATACGCATGTGCAGTTTCGACCTGATCGCAATGCTGCAAAACAACCTAGCGTGCGATCATTTCGGAATGACCCCCATGGTTTTGCCCATTTGCAAATAAAATGCTGCTAGAATCAGGTCTGAACTACTCCCTCTAGAATCTCTTTATCAGACTTTCTGCTTGCTCAGTTTCTGAAAATGCCACCTGCTGTCTGAAAAGTGGTACTGCACTATATTTCAGAGGCGATACACATGGCTTGCCGTGTATATCTTAAGAGGAAAGCTTATCTCGTGCCATGAACGGCAGGCCATGATACTTTTTTCAGAAAGGTAATAGTGGACACATCTGTATATCTTGTACTTCCTGTGCATGGTTTTCAGGGATATCTAAAAACACACCCTCAGTGGTACAATATATGACACACCACATTTTACACAACAAATCTCTGCCAAGTAAATTAGTCAGAGCCGATGCAGCCAACAGGAAAGAATGTTTGGTATGCAAGAGCCCTATCGTAATCTCTGCAGGTCTACTCAAAGGGTACTGCTGCACTTTTCCCGTTACTCCCATTGCCGAAATCGTTTTACCGGTGGTTATTACACCTGTGGTGGAGCTTAGCACTGATCTGGCCACCCCTGTATCTACAAGAAATGTTTGTGGTGTTCCAGCTACATTGACCATGACCTCAGGTTCACTTTCAAGGCCAGCAATCAATTTCACCGGCTGCAGACTACAGGTATGACCTGACCTCTATTGTGGTTTTGGACCCTCTCACAGAGCATTGGCAACTACTATATGTGAGGGGGATAGTTGTGAACCTTCGGGGGTCTGCCAGTCCCTCCTTGGTGGATACCTCCTTGTTTCCCCTCTATGTGGCTTGTAATCTCTCCTATATGTTCCCTGATCCTGGCTATGTGTTTGATAACGTGGGTCGTATTCTGATCTAGGGGTTCTATATTTATTATGTGTCCCATTACTCCTACAATCCCTGGCAAAGTGCCCTTCCTTCCTGCAAATACAACATATTATTGATCTCTTCCAGTCTTCAGGGGTCTGGGGTTTCGGTTGGTTGGACATACCTTCAAGTGCCTGTATACTTACGAGCATCAACCTATCCCCTTGTGACTCCCTGTGCTTAATGATATTACGGTCATGTTCGATTGCAGACTCTCTCAGGGTGACTACCGTAATACCTCTCTAATTTGGCAGAGAGGTTTGCACTCTGGTCCTCAGTGCCTCCTTTAGCCCGCCCATTAGTACAGAGACAGCTACCTCCTTGTGGTTGGCATTTTCCTTTATATCCTCCATCCCAGTGTATCTAGCCATTTCCTGTAAAGCTCTATGGAAATATTCGGATGCCGTTTCACTTTCTTTCTGTCTTATGGAGAAAATTTTATTCCACTTGACAACAGTGGGGAAATACAATCCTAGTTGTATGTTAATTTGCCTAACGTTCTCCTGACTGTATTCATCAGTGAGTGGCACTTCTGCATCTAGTTTGCAGTCTGTTATAAATTTCAGGATGTCAATGTTAGATTGTAGACTCGCTCTTAACAGTATCCGCCAATCTTTGTTTGTGAGCTCATGGGCATTGCCCAGTTCTTTAATACATTTCTGGCATCCGACTAGATCTATCCTGGGATCGGGGAATTCTGACATAAGTGACCTCAGTTCTGTTTGAGACCATGGATAATGCATTGCAATGTTCCTTATGGGGGTTACTCCCTGGTGATCAGTTCTCCCATTGGGGACTGCAATCACCCTGACAGGGTTTAACTCAACCACTTCATTTTTGTTTGTATCAATAATACAGGGGGGCTACTGTCTCTGCATAATGGATGGTCCCATACTTGCCGGTGGATATGACCTCACCCGTACCTCTACTGGAGGGCATCACCACCGTTCTTACTGGTTGGGCCGTGCCCACATGAGTTTCCTGTGTGGTAGCTGCTAAGGAGAGGGCTGAAATCATGCTGGGCTTGTCGTCTTATTCAAAACTACAAACTTCAGGAGAATTTAAAACAGGGTACAACTTGCAGGGCTTAGGGTTAGTACAATTGTTATACATGTTCCTATTATTTACCGATGTACCATTGGTTGTAGCTATCTTCTCTCCATCGACATATGGTGGTGGTGGTGCACTTGCATTCACATTCCTGTCTGTTTTGGAACTTGCTGTGCGAGCAAGCTCCCTTTGCATGTCTACCTCTTGTTGACATATGTTCAAACAGTCATTATGTCTGATTCTTTGTTTCTTTGATTTGATCAGACATATTCTATTCCTTGAGGAAGAAAAAGGTATACAGCGCTCATTGACACAGTATGATCTAAATCAGGGGTGGGGAACCTCCGGCCCGCGGGCCGTATACGGCCCGCAAAGCCGTTTGGTCCGGCCCACCACCTTGTGTCAGTGAGACACGCTGCCGCTCAGTCCGGCGGCAGCGTGTCTCAGCTGTCAGAACAGGGAGACGGAGGAGAGCGCGGCTGTCGAGTGGGAGCGGCGTCGTGTAGTACTTCAAACCATCCGCCGGTCCGTGAGCCAATCAGAGCTCGCGGACCGGCAGCCAATCAGGAGCCGCGGCTGTCGGTCCGCGAGCTCTGATTGGCTCTCGAACTGGCGGCTGATTTGAAGTACTATACGCCGCCGCTTTCACCCGACAGCTGCTGAGCCGCGCTCTCCTCCGTCCACGGTATGCAGCACGGAGGGGAGAGGGGAGGGGGGAGGGCATTTGTATACCTGTCACTGTGGGGGAATCTGTATACCTGTCACTGTGGGGGCATTTGTATACCTGGCACTGTGGAGGAATCTGTATACCTGGCACTGTGGGGGCATCTGTATACCTGGCACTGTGGGGGGCATTTGTATACCTGGCACTGTGGGGGAATATGTATACCTGGCACTGTGGGGGCATTTGTATACCTGGCACTGTAGGGGAATCTGTATACCTGGCACTGTGGGGGAATATGTATACCTGGCACTGTGGGGGAATATGTATACCTGGCACTGTGGGGGCATTTGTATACCTGGCACTCTGGGGGCAATTGTGGATCTGGCACCGCACTATTGGGGGCATATGTGTATCACGTCCCATTTTAACTGGCCACACCTATTTTTTTGGCTCGTGCGCGCCTCCGGCGCGCACACACAGTACCTCTAAGGGGCAGACCTACTGGGGGGCAGGGTAATTTTTTACGTTGAAAATTTTTGTATGGCCCCCGAAGGATTTTATAAATATCCAAATGGCCCTCGGTAGAAAAAAGGTTTCCCACCCCTGATCTAAATAAATGTGTATTTAATAATAATTTTTAAAAAAGACTTAGACAATTAAAAACATACAATCTAAAATGTAATATATCTCACTATTGACTTCAGGTGGACTTTGAAACATATTAATACTGACATCAACTAATATTCAAGGCACCCATCAGCATATTTGAAACCAACACATAAACAGTCATAAATACGGACCAGGTGTGTAATAGATAATCCAATTTGGATGTGGTTACCAAGTCTGTGTTCCATTTAAAGAGGCTCCCGTAAGGTGCAAGTCCGTATGACAACGGCAACAATTGTTGGGGTCCTGGTTCACAGTTCACTGGGAACTCCGTGTTTCATTAAATGGGTTCTCCTATAGACGTATTAGGCAATGGCAATGCCAGTAGGAGTCCTGGTTCACGGAGGCAAGAAGAATGCAGGGTCCTGACTGTAGATGGTGGCGTAGTGATGGTGCTGGTCAGCAAATGTCAACACAGGTCTCAACTTAACGCATTTCGCTGCTCCAGGCAGCTTTGTCAAAGGTAATTACCTTTGACAAAGCTGCCTGGAGCAGCGAAACGCATTAGGTTGAAACCTGTGTGGACATTTGCTGACCAGCACCATCACTACGCCACCATCTACAGTCAGGACCCTGCATTCTTCTTGCCTCCGTGAACCAGGACTCCTACTGGCATTGCCATTGCCTACTACGTCTATAGGAGAACCCATTTAATGGAACACGGAGTTCCCAGTGAACTGTGAACCAGGACCCCAACAATTGTTAGCCGTTGCCATACGGACTTGCATCTTACGGGAGCCTCTTTAATCGGAAAACAGACTTGGTAACCACATCCAAATTGGATGAACTATTACACACCTGGTCCATATTTATGACTGTTTATGTGTTGGTTTCAAATATGCTGATGGGTGCCTTGAATATTAGTTGATGTCAGTATTAATAGATTTCAAAGTCCACCTGAAGTCAATAGTGAGATATATTACATTTTAGATTGTATGTTTTTAATTGTCTAAGTCTTTTTTTAAAATTATTAATAAATACACATTTATTTAGATCATACTGTGTCAATGAGCGCTGTATACCTATTGCTTCCTCTTGTTTTTGAAAGGGTCTGACTACCCCTTACTTATTCAGCTGCTAGGAAAAGCACACTCATCACAGCGCCTGTATATATAATTGATATATATATATATATATATTTTCATATTCTATTCCTTACATTCTGCAGCACCTCTGGCTCAAAACTACCAACCCTAGGAAAGTATGCCCTATCATCAGCAGCCATACATACCCACTCATCACAAAAAGCCTCTCCGTGTGGACCATACTTCCCACACATTATCAACCGAGCGGACCCTCTTGGCCTCAGCTCTCCAGCCTGAATCCTGGCTGCCAAACGTCCCTCGCTTGTGCACTTGGCTCCCATCATGGGCTTTTGATACACGATCCCCAAATGAACAATACGAGCAGATGGTGGAAGTCCTAAGAGTTCTCTCACCAACTCCTTCTCCGCTGGCCATACCACGGCTCACTCCAATAGTGACCACCGCGTACCCAGTTAGGAGCCTACCAGCTCCTGGTTTCTATCAACTGGAATTTTTGTAGGATGAGAAACAACTTATTGATCACCCTTTCCAGTGAATGTCTACCTAGGAAGATTTCCTGAGAGAGTGTCAGCGAAAAATTCCTTTACTGTACACAAATCACGTTTGCATATGCTTTACACAGCGCGTATGATGACGCAATTTACGCAAAAGAATGCAAATGGTATCACATTGCGCCGCGTATCACACACACAAGCATGCGGTCCAATCGCACAGCTTATAGATACTTGTTATCTATATGCCCTACGATCACTGGATTCGAATTCACAAGCTGCACTCCGCAGCCGGAGCATAACACTAAAACATTAAATCAATAATTCACAATCTATCACGCTCCTTTGCACGTTTTAAATCACACACTACGTGCCTCAATACTGATTAATACGCAAGGTTGCGACCCTTACACGCCACCGAGCCTCTGCTAACTCAGCGTCTCCACGGGATTCCCAGTTTCCGGGGTTCAATACGTCCACTCCTACTTTTAACTCACACTAATGCACATAGCTTGTCCCAGAGGTGGTACACTTTAAACAAACTATTATAGTAATCTGCTTTTAAAATTGGATATTTACTTGTTATTGTATAACTACAAATCCTTTACCCCGTCTTAACTTGAGCTGCTATAGGGGGTAATTCCAAGTTGATCACAGCAGGAATTTTGTTAGCAGTTGGGCAAAGCCATGCCATACAATCTAATTTGCAGTGTAAAAATAAAGCAGCCAGTATTTACCCTGCACAGAAACAAAATAACCCACCCAAATCTAACTCTTTTTGCACATGTTATATCTGCCTCCCCTGCAGTGCACATGGTTTTGCCCAACTGCTAACAAAATTCCTGCTGCGATCAACTTGGTATTACCCCCATAGTGTGGTTATAACTTGCACTCGCTGCTTACGTAACCATGCATATGCACGCAACCATGCGTTCCCGAGCTACGTGCGTATTCCTGTACGCTTACCACACATAACGTGCGACGTGTTCACCGTGCGTTCGCACCTATATATACCACAATTATCATGATAAATGTGAGCATAAAAAAAATGCTACTGACCACTTATACAATACACAGTTGTTCCTCACACTCACCGGAAGTCTCCCACAAAGGTAATCCTCCTTTGAGTGTTTACCTAAACTTTTAGGCTGTAACTGCTTTTTATGTTTTTATAATTACTCCCTTAACAAAATATATCAAATATATAACAAATAAACGTATTCGATTTTATACAGATTTATAATGACTATTACAATATGTGAGAATGTATGCAAACTATCAGCACTCTTTGTGTGCCAAAAATTACACACACACAAAACAACAAATGTCTTTTTTCCGGTTTGTCCCTCAGTACGCACCAACACCTCTAAGACTATACAGAACAGACATGGTCTAACAACACAAGATAGCTTTAAACACAATACAAAATTACTTAAGATGCGTCTCCACCCTTTGTTGCTAGGCCCTGCAAGTCCATAAGTATGTGGTGAACCGGACGAGTCACCAACTGTTAAGTTCGCCTAACTTTCAGGAAAAAGCAGTAACTTATTACACAAGGGTTCGGGCCGCTGCGGCTGCTAAGTGTATGCAATAAACCTCTATGATATGTATGCACGTTGCGTAGGCATGCCGACACGCTGTGAGCACAATGCAGCGACACGTGTGGCTGAATACACTTTAAACCCTTTACAGGAATGAAGTGCGACACCTGTTGTATATGTTATGTTGTGGTCCAACACATAAACAAATATTTACTAAAAGGGATATACACATAAATACAACAAGATCACAAGAGAACCAATAGTACATATGTTTGTTCACCTGCGCCACCCGGATCCGGTCCTCAGTCAGTCTAGCAAGATGACCTTCAGAGAATTAGACTGGGACTGGCCAAGAGGCCTTGCTTTTATACAATAGTCTAAAACACAATACACAGGAATCCATAAGTCAAGGGACAGGTCATTTACAGTACATGAGGGGTCATAGGTTGGTTTGAATAGGTGGGCGATGCTTGGTCCAGGTGTACTTGCAGGTTTCCTCCACTGGGTTCCCACCGAATATCATGAGTACAGTAATTACATTATGATATGAATATTGTATTCCTGCACATATCTATGCGCAGGAGCATGCTATAATCTGCAAACTGCAATCGGAATGTAGCCCTTGAAATACTGTACATCTGGATACCAAACACTATGTTCTAACCTAGTTCTGTCCCCTCACATCCTGTAAAGCTGGATATCTCTATTGTTCTATTTCTCAAGTAAATGTAGCTTGTTGGTGTGGTGTGTGTAGACTATGGGTAAATTCTGCACTATGTGGATAAAATATCAGATATGTCTTTGTGGCTTTTCTATGCGAATGCATATGCTAACGTATTTACTCATACCACACTCCGTGAGCCAATGTATGCAACATTCGGTTATGCGCACGCACGGCAGAACAAGCACACGCACAGAGCCCACTCTGTGTGGTGTTTGCATGTGTTGGATGTGGGTATAATATTTTCGACTTCGACACTACAGGTTGTGTTATATGTGTAAACGTCACTGCTACAGGGGGCATTATATGTTTATGTGTCACTGCTACAGGGTGTGTTTTGTGTGTAAGCGTCACTGCTTCACTACTGGGTGCACTATGTGTATAACTGGCACCACTACTGGGAGCATTATGTATAAGCGTCACTACTACTGTGGGCATTATATGTATAAGTAGCACTACTACATGCGGTGTAATGTGAATAAGACTGTGCTACTGTACGGCGTAATTTGAAATGGGGATACTATTGTGTGGCCATTCCTCTTCCTTGTTAGCCCTCACCTTTAGCGTCACTGCTACAGGAGGCATTATATGTGTAAGCATCACTGCTATGGGGGCATTATATGTCTAAGCATCACTGCTATGGGGGAATTATATGTGTAAGCGTCACTGCTATGGGGTGTTTTATGTCTAAGCGTCACTGCTATGGGTCATTATATGTGTTAGCGTCACTGCTACAGGGGGAATTATATGTGTAATTATCACTGCTACAGGGGGAGTTATAATATTTATGTGTCACTGCTAAAGTGTGCGCTGTGTGTGTAAGCGTCACTGCTACAGTGGGCATTGTGTGCAAGCATCACTGTTACAGAGGGCGTTGTGTGTGTAAGCATCACTGCTACAGGGTGCATTGTGTTTGTTAGCATCACTGCTACTGAGGGTGTTGTGTGTACAATTGTCATTGCTACAGGAGGCGTTGTGTGTATAAGCAGTACCACTACTGGAAGCATAATGTATAAGCGGTGCCACTACTGGGGGCATTGTGTGTATAAGTGATGCCACTACTGTGGGGCATTATGTGTATAAGCAGTGCCTCTACTGAGTGCATTATGTGTATTAGCAGTGCCACTACTGGGTGCTTTATGTGTATAAGCGACACAACTATTGGGTGCATTATGTGTATAAGTGGCAGGGCGCAAATTGATAGTTTGCAGGGGGGGGGCGCTGAACACCCTAGCACCAGCCCTGATAACGGCCATAGAGAACCAGGTTCGCGCCAAAGTCACCACCCCACACATGGGTGTCCTCAAACAAACCCATGTAGAGATTGGCGTAATTTTGCTCAAACCTGGTCCCCATGGCCGTACCCATCACCTGCAGCTAAAAAGTGTCCATGAACAAAAAATAATTGTGCTGAAGAATGTAAGAAATAGCATCCAATAGGAATACCCTGTGTCTCTCTGAAAGATCACCATCACTTCTTAATCTCGTTGCTGTTGTATCACGGCCTAAGTCATGTGGGATATTAGTGTAAAGACTTTGTACGTCTAGAGTCATAAAGGCATATGTCGCTTTCCAAACAAAGTCCTGTAGCAAATGAAGGAAATGGTTGGTGTCCTTGATGTGTGATCTTAAAGTAGAGACACGGGGTTGAAGAAAGGAATCCACATATAAAGACAGATTGGAAGACAAATAACCTATACCAGAAATAATAGGATGCCCCGTGGTGAACTAAGTGATTTGTGTATTTTAGAGAGGTGGTAATAGTAACAGTGGGGTGCTTAATGAACAAAAAAACTAATTCCTCACTGGAGATAACTCCATCCGCCAGGGCATTATCCAACATATGCTGTAGCTCTCATAAGTAAATTAATGTTGGATCAAATTTCAACTGTTTGTAAAATACATTGTCACTTAATTGCCTATTTGCTTCAGCAATATAGTCCCTATCTTGCACCACCAAACAACCCCCCTGTCAGCATCCCTAAATATTAAGGAGGTATCTTTAGTAAGACCTCACAAGGCTTTCTGTTCCCACTTAGTTAGTTTGGTTGTAGATTTCTTATTCATTAGTTTCCCTTGTTGGCACAGATTTCTAAAATCATCCAGCGTAGTCTTATAGAAACACTCTACCATTGCGCTCTTGTACATCAAGGGATATAACTCAGATTTGCATCTAAAATCACTACTCCTTATGTCAAACACTTTGTTAGGAGTATCCATTATTTGACTAGAGTTTTCATCCCATAACTGTTGTAAAATGTTGAGGGCAGGTTCATCACCCGAATCCAAAGTGATGGCAAATTCCTCTTTGTTATGTCTCTGCAAATTGCGTGGTACAAAGTAACATTTTCTGCATAAGGTTCGACCGAATCAATTTAGTTCGATGAACAAATTGAACATATTTGGAGTGCTTGTAGGCGCAAATCCGAGTCCCTTAGCAAAGAGAGACTTCTCATTATGGTTGAGCTCTTTACTAGAAAGGTTGAAAATATTAGTGGGGTGTCTAGTTGAATCTACTGGTCCCACCCTCTTGGTTGTCTTCTTTTTCCCCCCTCTGCACCCTCTATGCTTCGTGGTCTCCTTCTTTTTGATGTCTTTAATCCCCAGTCTTTTCTTGTGGGTGACCCATATATTCTGTCTTGCCTTTGTTCTAAAAAAAACCTTGGAGCTATTTTCATCCTGATGGTTATCCCGTCTCTGTTCCCTAGGTCTCGCCCCTAAATCTGCAGAACAATTTTTGTCTATTTGATCTGCATAATCATTCTTTTCTCTATATGTTTGGTTAGGGGGGTAAGTCTGACTCTTCCTTCTCCCCGATTATTGCTTATTATGATAAAATCTCGGGGCTCCTTTTGATCTCCATTCTCTATTTGGAGGGACCTGTTCTGATCGATACATATTTGATCTATTCTTTTCCTTGTTATTGGGTCTATAATTCCCTACTTGTCCGGTTTTGTAGTCTTCTAAATCTCTCTAGATTTTTTTACATTTATTTTCTACATCTGCCTGTTTAAATTTAGTCATCCTATCCATGACCAATTGGTCCCTCTCCTTATATTCTCTAGTGGTAATTTGGGGTTAAAATTTATTTTTTAAGGATTCTATCTCCATCTCAATTTCCTTAGCTTTTTGATTTCTGTAAGTAATTACTTTTTCCATTAATCTCATAGAACACTTATAAAAATGCCTTCTCCCATTGTTCTTCAAATTCTCTATTGCCATTAAATATAGATGGTTTAAAGAGCCTAAGGCCTCTAGGGATCATATTCTTATCAATATACTTTTTTAAATTAATACCATCAAGCCAGTGTTTTGTTTCTGACCTCATAAAATCCTCCAATTTATAAAACTAATTTTTCAATTGATTAGTCATAGATGCGCCATGTGTTTCTATTGTATTATCCCATTTTTGAGAAATCCCATTCTCCTATTGTGTCTGTCATTAAAAGTGGAGTAGCTCCCCATCTTTGCAGCCAGGAATAAAGAATAAGGGGGTCATTCTGACCCGTTCGCTCACTGCTATTTATCGCAGCCGAGCGAACGGGTCTCTACTGCGCATGCGCCGGCGCCGAAGTGTGCCGGCACATGCCAGATGGCCGAACACCGTGGCAGGGCTGCGATCGCCTCTGCCTGATTGACAGGCAGAGGCAATCGCTGGGTGGGAGGGGGAAGAATGGTGGCGTTTGGCCGTCGTAAATTTAGCACAGCTACGATCAACTCG
This sequence comes from Pseudophryne corroboree, assembly GCF_028390025.1. Taxonomy (NCBI): domain Eukaryota; kingdom Metazoa; phylum Chordata; class Amphibia; order Anura; family Myobatrachidae; genus Pseudophryne; species Pseudophryne corroboree. The sequence goes on along the minus strand of NC_086451.1, from coordinate 157,583,807 downwards.
GAATGACCCCCTATGAGAAGCTGATAGGAAGAAGAAATTACCCTACGGTAATTCACTCCTGGCACTGGATAGAGAGGTTCAACACAGCAGCTAAACAAAAAAGAGGGGTTGGTCAGACCCCAAGAAAAAACATTTACTGAAAAGCATGGAGTGCTAATACTGTAGGTGACATATGAGATCAGTAGGTCATAACATCACGCATGTTTAATTGTATAATCAGACCAAGAATTCCCAGTAAAATATATATTAAAAACACAAATAATATTGTAAAATCAATTAAAAAATAGTATATGCAGTGCTGTTCCCATAATATTTATCATGTGGCTCATGAAGAGTTCAGCGGACCTTTTCCATATATATATTAGTCCCCTAGTCCCATAAGAATCTGAGTAAAGTCGTGGATGATAGTTACCACAAGCGTGTTTACAAGGCGTTTAAGCAGTAAAGCGTACCGCAAGATGGCAGTTTCTTGAAAAGTGTAGCAAGAATTTTACCACAATATAGAGGGATCCCTCTGGCAGAGGTCCAATTAATGCAGTGATGGGGAGCTTGTCCAGGTCAGAATATTCTCTTGAATATGTCCATGTCAATAGGAATGCACACAAAGCAGCAGCTTTCACCAACGCATTTCATTGCATTCATGCAACTTTTTTAAGGTAATGAGGGCTTCTGGTAAGGGTTTTTATACCCTAACAATATGGCTGCTCATTTGCATGTTGTTACATTCACTGTACTTGGTACTCTAGGGACAGGGTGAATAAGCTCCAAGTACAGGAATGTGATGCTGCAGTTAGAACTGAGTTCAGCAGTAACCCCTACGGAATCCCTGACTTTGTTGTCTCCCCCACGTGGTCGGACTATGCCTGCGAGATGTTTTCTTGAGCCCACGGCAGCTGCGTTTGAAGGACGGATTAGGTCTGCCCAACTCCGATGCCCTCGGTCTTAATTGGAGAAGGTGTAACCCGAGATGGAGAGAGAACAAGGGGAACCTTTACCTAAGACAGGAAAAAAGAGATAGGGGAAACTACTGGACACTACAATAAAAGTATGCGCGGCACAGCCGCCAAAACAAATTGTAAATAAAGAAACACTGTTCGGATGCCAAACACGACACAATCATATTTTGGCGAGGACAATGATGGTGGACACGACTGCAGCAACGGTAAAGCAAAGAAAGAGAACAAGGCAGCCTAGGCCACAAGGTGCGACAAAGCCGCTACTCACAACACCCAAGGCTGCAGGCACTGGAACACAGAACTGGAAAGTAGGAAAGATTCCATTGACAGGTTCCGGACACCGGGACTCAGAACTGGATAACAGGGTCATGAATAGAGACACTCCAGGACAGGAAGCAGATCCACCAGAAGCTATCACCAGCGGGGCTACTTGGTCTGACTCCCTTAAAAAGCCTCACAGACCAATCAGGCAGTCCAGCCCCTGGGTCTTGATTGCAACAGTTGTGTCTGGGCGCACAGCGTCCAGGCTGCTTAGCAACCGCCGGGACCGCTGTGCATGGCAGCTGCCTGTCATCCCCGGTTGCCGTGCAACCAGCTGGGGAACAATAGGTGGAAGTAGCGCACCAGCCCCGTTGCCTAGCAATGACCGTAAGCCGGCGCTTGCAACTGCTAACAGTACCCCCCTACAAGAGACCCCTACACCCAGGTTTATGAGGAAATTCCTGAAAAAAGTCCCTCTTCAACCTGGGGGCATGCAAGTCCTTGTACCGGACCCAAGATCTCTCCTGTGAGACATACCCCTTCCAATGAACCAGAAAGCAGAGCTGACCCCGGGAAAATTTGGAATCCAAAATTTTCTCTACTATAAACTCCTGTTGTCCCTGAACATCCACAGGAGGTCTGCCCCAGACAATTTTCCGAGGAAATTTCTTGGAAAGAACACATGGCTTGAAAAGAGAACAATAAAAATTATTTGAAATTTTAAGTGATTTCGGCAATTGCAGCCGAAAAGCAACCGGATTGACCTTCTTGTTAATAAGGAATGGTCCGATGAATCTAGGTCCCAACTTCGCTGAAAGGCTGTCGGAGTTTGATGTTATGGGTTGACAGCCACATCTTGTCACACACCTTAAAGGAGCACGGGCGTCGGAACCTATCAGAAAAAAATTTCTCCCGGAAGGCAGCTTTCTTAAGAGCAAGGTGTGTCTTCTTCCAAATAGCTCTGAGACAGGAAGCCAAGGAAGAAGAAGGACAATTAGGAGTCAAGGAACTGGCTCTAGGATAAAAGCCCACTACCAGAAAGAATGGAGACACCTTGGTAGATGAATGACACGCATTGTTGTAAGCAAACTCTGCCAGGGGAAGAAAATCTGACCAATCATTCTGAAGTTTGGCAATATACAGACGCAGATATTGCTTAAGTGATTGATTAACCCGCTCTGTCTGCCAGTTGGACTGCGGATGGTATCCTGAGGTTAAACTGAGTTTCATGTTTTACGAAACACAAAAAAGTTTTAAAAAAAACAGGCAATAAACTGCGGTCTGTCGAAGTCAGAAAATATTACAGTACACACATTACGTACAAAACCACATAAATGGCCTCCGTGTGCGTACGTACGCAGATTGCGTACACTGTGCGACTTTGTGTACGTAAGGTTTGTGAATAACATAAAGGTGAAAGGTTAATTACCACGGCCGCAGCGGCTCAATATTAAAGTGTATCAAGTGTGTTTAAGGTATATGCTTTTTAGTCCTGTAAGTAAACCAGCGTTTACAATTGGGGGCATCGTCCGTTTTTTACATGCTCACAGCCTAACAGGTCATAGCAGACTTAATCTATCAGCAAAGGGCGGAAAGTTATTTTACGTAACCTTTTCATGGTCGATGGATGTGCTGAAACCCCTATTTGTGTGCTGTTAGATTGCTTCTGCTCTGTCTGGTCTGCAGAGATGCTGATAGAACCCGTAAAGCAGGAAAAAAGCTATTTAAAAAAAGTGAACATTTTCAGTACAGAAAAACAAAGTGTATTTGAGTGAACGAAAGTAGGAGTGAGTGGATTGAACCCAGGAATTCGGGATCCTGTTGTTGGTACACCAAGTGAGTGGAGGCTTGGCGGCGTGAGGCGGCTGACTCACGTTAGTATAGATTGGAATACGTAAATCGTGAGGAGACTTACACAGGAGCTTGGTAGGGAATTGTGAACTTTGTGACCCATATAGTTTTTTTATACGCTCCGGCTGAGGTTTCGCATCTTGGGATTAGATTCCAGTGGTTGTAAGGCGGATAGGTAACAAGTACCTTTACGCTGTGCGATTGGACCGCACATTTGTGGGTGCGATATATAGTGCAACTTGATACCCCTTTTATGAGCGTTTGCGTAAAATCGCGGTATTAATAGCGCTGTGTAGAGCATACGCAAGCGTGATTTGTGCATAAAAAGTGCATAGTAAGTTTTTTCGCTGGTCTCTCTCAGGAAAATCTCCAACGACAGATACTTTACTGGAAAGGGTAAGTTATTCCTAAAAACTACCAGTAAATATAGGTCAATTAGGGGCCCTAAGTTGGGTACATCGCCTTCGCTATCGACAGTGTATGGTAGTACCGGCCAACGTGGGCGAGAGTGGGTGGAAGCACTCGGAGAACTTTCAACGTCGCCTTATATTGAGTATTTTGGTATTTGTGGGATTAGCCGAGAAGGAAGACCTGCAAATTATGGGAGCCAGTTGCTCAACTAAGGGAAGTATGGTAGCCAGGGTTCAGGCAGAAGAGTTGGGACCGAGAAGGTCAGACTCGGGACCGAGAAGGTCAGAATTGCGGCCGAGAGGGTCAGCAAGGTTTATTATGTGTGAAAAATATGGTCCACATGCTAAAGTTTATTGTGATGAATGGGTACGTATGACTGACAATGATAGGGTATCATTCCCTAGGGTGGGCAGCTTTGAACCAGAGGTATTACAGAATTTAAGGATAAGGATATGTCTGATAAAATCCAGAAAACAAAGGATTAGACATACAGATTGCTTAAATCTATGGCAGCAAGAGGGGGATGTGCAAAGGGAATTAGCTCGCACAGCTGGTTCCAAACCTAGCGGGAAAACAATGGCGATCGCACCACCACCACCATATATTGATGGGGAGAAAGTGGCTACAAGCAATGGTGCATTGGTACAGGATAGGAATGTGATTGATAAATGTACTAACGCTAACCCGTGCCAGCTGTATCCTGTTTTACATTTTCCCCAGGATTGTGAGCAGGAAGATGAGCCCAGCACGATATCGGCACTCTCTCTCAGATAAGTACGGTACCATACACTATGCAGAAACAATAGATCCTCACATTATAGAATCAAACCAGAATGATGTAATTGAATTAAATCCTGTCAGGGTGATTGCAGTTTCCAACGGGAGAACTGACAATCAGGGAGTAACTCCTATCAGGAACATTGCCATGCATTGTCCTTGGTCCCGAGTAGAGTTAAGGTCAATTATGTCAGAATTTCCTGATCCCAGTCGGATGCCAGAAGTTTGTTTAAGAGTTAGGTAATGCCCATGAGCCCAGAAATAAAGATTGGCGAACAGTGCTACGGGTGTGTTTACCCTCAAATATTGACACCACAAAATTCATAACCGATTGTAAGTTAGATGCAGAGGTACCTCTCACTGATGAATACAATCAGGAGAAAGTAAAGCAAATCAATCGGCAACTAGGAGTGCATTTCCCTACTGTTGTCAAATGGAATAAAATCTTCTCCATAAGACAAAAGGAAGGTGAAATGGCATCCGAATATTTCCATCAAGCACTGCAGGAAATAGCTAGATACACTGGGATCGAGGACATTAAAGATAATGCACATCATAGGGAGGTAGCCATTTCTGTATTAATGGATGGGTTAAAGGAGGCACTGAGAACAAGAGTACAAACCTCTCTACCTAACTGGAGAGGTATCTCGGTGGCTGCATTGAGAGAGTCCGCTATCGAGCACGACCGGAACATCAGTAAGCACAGGGAGTCTCAGGGTGATAAGCTGATGACAGTAAGTATAAATGCTCTTACAACAAAACCACATCAGCCAAAACCCCAGAGCCCTGATGGTAAGTCACGTGTAGTAGTATGCTATAAGTGTCAGAAGGAAGGACATTACGCAAGGTAATGTAGGAATAAAGGTACACATAATGTATACCGACCCCCTAGACCAGTATACGAACCACACTACAATTCACATAATTGGGATCAGGGACCACATAGGAGAAATTACGAGCCACATGCAGGGGAAACAAGGAGGTACCCACCAAGGAGAGATTGGCAGACCTCTGAAAATTCTCAGCTACCCCCCTCACATATCATAGCTGCCAATACGCTGCTGGAGGGTCCCAATACACAATAGGGGTTGGGCCACACCTGTAGTCTGCAGCCAGTGAAGTTGATTGCTAGCCTTGGAAGTGAACCTGAGGTAACGGTTGATGTAGCTGGTGTCCCATTACCATTTCTTGTAGATACAGGGGCGGCCAGGTCAGTGTTGAATTCCACATCAGGTGTAAAGACCATGGAAAAAATGATTTAGGCAATGGGAGTAACAGGAACGGTGCACACAATACCCTTTGAGTAGACCTGCAGAGATTACGATAGGGCCCTTGCAAACCAAACATTCTTTTTTGCTGGCTGCATCGGCTCCGACTAATCTACTCGGCAGAGACTTATTGTGTAAAATGCGGTGTGTCATATATTGTAGTCTTGAGGGTGTACTCTTGGATATACCTGAGAACCATGCTCAAGAAGTACAAGATATATTAGACACCCCTTAAAGGCTAATGTCGCATTCTACTGTTATAGACAAGTGTCCATCAAAGGTAGAGGAAATCATCTCACAAATACTGGGTTCCCTTTGGACCAAAGATGGACAAGACACTGGATTGATGGCGAATGTAGCTCCAGTAGTAGACAAGTTAAAGATGGTAGGATAGCTCCAAAAATCCCTCAGTATCCTCTGAAGCCAGAGGTAGAGTTAGGAGTGTACCCCGTCATAAAGCGGTTGCTACAGCAGGGCATCCTAGTCAGGACGTCCAGCACCGCAAATAGTCCCATCTTACTTGTGAAAAAGAGTGGGGGGAGGGGTTACAGACTAGTGCAGGATCTAAGGAGGATAAACAAAATAGTTGAGAGCCAATTCCCTGTAGTGCCCATTCCAGCTGTCATCCTCATGCAAATTCCCTCTACTGCAAAATTCTTCCCTGTCATTGACCTCTGTTCTGCTTTCTTTTCTGTCCCTCTTCACCCTGACAGCCAATACATTTTTGCCTTTACATACAGGGGAGTACAGTACACTTGGACTCGTCTTCCCCAAGGTTTCATTGACAGCCCAAGTATTTTCTCCCAGGCTTTGCATGACTGTTTACAATCCTTTCAACCAGAGAGTGGATCAGTACTAATACAGTATGTTGATGACTTATTGTTGTGTTCTGACTCACTTGAATCGTCCTTGAAAGACACGAAACAGCTTCTGTTTCATCTTTCCCATACGGGACACAAGGTTTCAAAGGATAAGTGGCAGTTGTACCGGACCAGGGTCAAATATTTGGGACATTGCTTGACTCAAGTACTTAGACACCTCACTGCTGATAGAATACAGGTGATTCGCGACATGACTCTGCCACAAACTCAGCAACAGATCCGCACTTTCCTTGGAATGTTTGGGTACTGTCAAAACTGGATTCCAGGGTTCTCCCTACTGGCTTTACCTTTGCAAGAAATGGTCTCTTCGAACAAACCGGAACGGATCTCTCAGATGAGTCCGAACTGGCGTTTGAGAGACTCAGACAGTGCCTATCACAAGCACCTGCATAAGGTAAGCCCTTTGAATTGTATGGTACTGAAAGTGCTGGGTGTGCGGCAGGGGTCTTATCTCAGAGACATGGTGATGCCAGCAGACCAGTAGCTTACTACAGTGCACAGTTGGACACTGTAGCGCGGTCTCTCCCCACTTGCTTGCGAAGTGTTGCAGCGATAGCTTTGCTGGTAAGTAAAAGCGAGGACGTAGTGTTAGGACATGACCTGACCATTCATACACCTCATGCAGTATCAGCCTTACTAAACTCCGCCCAAACCAGACATGTCTCATTTGCTCGGTTTATAAAGTGGGAATTATCACTTATGGCCCCGGTAAACATCACCATTAAGAGATGCAGCTCACTAAATCCTGAAACTTACTTGCCAAGTGTTCCTGGACAGGCACAAAGGGTGGAGGATGAGAATGATGGTGAATGAGGATTTCATGCAGACACTGATACGCACGATTGTATGGAATACCTGAATCAGACTTTCACAGCGAGACCTAACATCAGTGACAACCCACTGGAAGGAGTATACTTTACCTTCTACACTGACTGTAGTTGCCACAGACAGACAGAATCGGGAGACTAGTGCACTGGATATGCAGTTGTAGATGACGAAGGTATCATAGAAGCTGAACCCCTGGGCCTACTGCACTCAGCAGAAGTTGCTGAGTTGGTCGCCCTAACCAGAGCGTGTGAATTGGCCAAGGGTAAGTCAGCTAATATATACACAGATTCTAGGTACGCCTTTGGAGTGGTGCATGATTTTGGGACCCTATGGCGCCTCAGAAATTTCATGACGGCAGCTGGCACACCTGTAGCGCATGCATACCACATCAAAAGGCTTTTGACAGCAATACAGGAACCAGACAGAGTGGCTGTTATCAAGTGCAAAGCACACACTTACAACCAAGACCCAATTTCACTTGGTAACAGCCGGGCAGACGAAGCTGCAAAATGCAGCAAGCACCCCCATACAGGCAAACATCACATCACTGAGGACATTTAACACGATCAGCACACAACAATTAATTGAAATGCAAAATTTGTGTTCCCTACAGGAAAAGGCAGTCTGGAGGGCACAGGGGTATGGCCAGGAGTCCTCAGGACTGTGGACAGGTAGACACGGTAAGCCGGTGGCCCCCAGAGCATATCTTCCAAGTCTGACTCATCTGGGCAAAGAGGGTATGTACAAGTTGGTAAGAGCCTACTGGTGTGCGCCAGGATTCTCTTCTCATGCAGGTAAGAGAGCAATGACATGTTTTACTTGCTTGAGGAAGAATATTGGAAAGACAATACCAACAGAGTCATCCCATATCCCTCCTACAGACGGACCTTTTCAGGTAATACAAATCGACTTCATACAGTTACCACCTTGTAGGAATTTGAAATATGTGTTAGTTTGTATTGAGGTATTTTCCAACTGGGTAGAAGCGTTCCCTGCTGCCACAAATACTGCTACGTTCACTGCATAGAAAATTGTGCAGGAATTTGTGTGTAGATATGGTATCCCTAGAATAATTGAAAGTGACAGGGGTACCCATTTTACAGGTGAAGTCTTTCAGGTCATGTGCAAACTGATGGGAATTAATAGCAAGCTGCATACTCCGTACCATCCACAGGCGAGTGCAAAGGTAGAGAGAGTGAACAGCACTATTAAGAACAAGTTGAGCAAAGTGATGGCTGAAACTGGATTGCTGTAGCCAGAAGCTTTGCCACTAGTGTTGTACAGCATCAGAACCACTCCCAGGTCTCCGCTTAACTTATCACCCTTTGAAATTCTTTTTGGTCGACAACCTCATGTTATAATAGACCCCAGGATGATTTGAAATGTAATAATGAAGCGACTGTGAAATATTTGGTTGGGATGAGCCAGCAGCTGAGAAATCAACAAAGAAATCTAAAGCTGGTGATTCCTGAACTACCGGACAGTAATTGTCATGACATTGAGCCTGGGGATTGTGTGATGATTCGAAATTTCTTACACTCAGGTTGCCTCATAGACAGGTGGGAGGACCATATCAAGTCTTGTTAACCAGCACGACAGCATTGAAGGTCGCCGAAAGAGAGACTTGGGTCCACTCGTCCCACTGCAAGAAGGTCGCTGACCCGGAGAGAACTCGTGACAAAGAGCAAAGTGTAGAGAATCTTGTATCACTGGAGTATTTGTTCTGGGAAAGTTGAGAGGCAGGACTGTTGATGGGCATCTGAGCACAGAGAGCAACAAAGTTCTAGGACGGTTGTCGCACCATTTTCTTTTTTCACCTCCCCCTGCATTTTCCTTTCTTTTCTCCTTCTTATTTTCCTTCTTTCCCCTAACGAAATGGATCTATCACAAGAGACTGCATTTCGGGATCTACTAGTAATTCTGTTTTTTGATCAGGATAATTTGTTTTGAGGGTCCCAGAGAGGTCGAGCGGGGATCTGGAATGGGTTCTGATGGTGAGTACGAATTTGTAGGATCTCAGGCGCAGCACATCACTCGAGTAAAGGCTGGTATCAGTAAGCGCTATGGTAGTGATAAAGTCAAATATTTACCTTTGAACATAAGCTATATACTTATTATAGACAAAGTACGCAATAGGCGCACGAGGTACCGTAATGGTACGCACTTACCGTAAAAGACGCTAGGCCGTGGGCGCGACGCACGAGCGGCACGTTCGCTTACTGGCTTAAGCTCAGTATCGAGCACGCTATAGGCGGCCCGAGTACCGTAATGCTACGCTCTTGGCGTAGCAGATGCTGTACCGCGAGAGTGGGATACGAGCAGCGCTGATGCTCACTGAATTACACACACTAAACCTTGTTAATAACACACTGAAAGGGTATGCTTATACTGTAAACCTTAGTACTGTAATATTACTACAATGTAACGCTTATTGACCTTGATAATGTGAAAGCTGTTTGAGCGATTGAGACGCTCAGATACCCTTTATAATAACTGGTGAAACACACAAGACCTGGTAAGGTTCCAACACCTTCTATGAAGATTCTTTAGTATATATATATATATAAAAGGGGAAAACAGTTACAGCTTATACACTACAAACCTAACATCAATATCTAAACAGAATAACGAGAACTAAATATAAACATTAGCAATGCGATCGCAAATACAAGTACACAGAGTGAGAATGAATGGCATACACAAAGGGTAGAAGTGGCTACAGAGAACATACTATACGTGGGAACACTCGCATGCGCAACCCGGATCCAGACCTCCGATATCAAGTAGATAATCGTTGATGAGAGAGAGTACTGGCCGGTCAGGGAACAGTGGCCTTTATATACACAACATACAGTACACTACAATGGTCCCTACAATCTCATTATTCATTCGACACAGGAATGTGTCTCTGCATTATAACAAAAGGTCATAGGTGGATTCGAACAGGTGGGCTGTGCCTACTTCCAACTGCTCAGGTGGGAGGTATCCTCAGGATTCCCGCCGCATGTGTAATAAACTGCAAATACAGTAAATGTCTATAAACTTCTTTTAAACATGACTATACGCCGGAGCGAACAATCTCTTCCTAACCAACACTGAATTGTTACTATTAAAATACTCTTCAGTTTGATACTAAACACCACCGTTCAACCTTTGTCTGACCCTTCGTATCATGCAAAGAGGAATCCCCATGTCCACGAACCACTTACACTAAACATACTTGCTGACATTGTTAAGGGAAATATTATCTACAAAAACAACATATTTAAGTTAAATATGTTGTGATCGAGTCACTCGCTAGACGCTCACAGACTCCGCCGTAAATACTCATCTCCATGCGCAGGCGACGCCGGAGCGTCCCTTACGCAACATGAGGGGATGCGTACGCACGGGGGAGTGGGTGCACGAGCAGTGGGCATGTGCATTGGGGTTAGTACAAGGCATTGTGAATCACGATATATTTCGACTTTGACAGTAGTCATGGAGCTCGGAGGCACTGTGAAAGGATATTGTCTGCTGAACTTGTACGCCAAATAGCCAACAGTGGGAGGTATTTTCAGTATAGGTATACCTGTGGAAGCAAGACCATGCGGGTTGGAAAAGTATCGTCAAGGTATTGTGCCCATATCATCCAGCCCGACACTTGTACTGAGCAGATAGGAGAACTAGGGATTGGTTTCTTTACTTGGAAAGTTTGCAATATGGTGATGTTACATTTTGTCCCCTATGTTCTCCCAGATGATGCCTATTTCACATGTGGGAGGAAGGCGTACAAGTGCTTGCCCAGAGTTTAGAGAGATTGTGTTATATTGGGAGAGTACTACCGGAGGTCATGACCATAACCCATGATAAAATGAAAGACGTTCACGGCAGTGCTCAGGCTCCTTATACTCATACTCACTATGAACACATCATCAAGAGACACCTCATAGATAGGGCAGAGCACGCAGCCTCTGATTTTATCCACGAATCCACCGGGATTCAGTTCCTTCTCGCTTTAGCCATTACCCGTAGTGCCAAAGGAACTATAAATTATAAGTATATCCATGCGCTAGTGAACTTGATAGATAATATCACTGAGATGTATGATGACACCTTCAGGTACACAGGAAGGGAGTTACAAGCCTACAAGAAGGAACTGATTCAGCACAGGATGGTCCTTAATTATGTCACAGCCATGACAGGTGGGTACTGTGTTACTCTGGCAACTCAATATGGTGTGAAGTGCTGTACATATATTACGAACAGCACTGAAGACACAACGGAGATCATTGATCAGAAGATGGACGAGATCTTGCAGTTGAAGTGGGAGTTCAGTTGGAAACACAACCTTACCTTTGCGACTGTGAGTAATGAACTGACCGGCTGGGTCTCATGGTTGAACCCACGCAAATGGTTCTCAGGTTTAGGAGAGTGGGCTCAAAATTGTCATTATGAGTGTGGGGAAGTTTCTCCTTTGTATCCTGGGAGTCGTCATAATCATTAGTTTGATATTTAGGTGTGTTCAAATTCTAACGCGGTGCAAGCACGGCAGAAATTTGATGAGTCTAAGGAGCGAGGACGCTGTTATAGCAGCAGAGACAGCATTATGATAAGGATTGCAAATGAATTTAATGGCCTGTTTCACCCATTTTTCCTTGTCTCCCCCTCTGCCCAGATACATCCAACTGGAAAAGACGTCAGCCCTACCCAAAATGTTTATGTGAATGTATTTTTATATATGTGTCTTATCTTCATCTCTTCAACCTCCAGTTGATGGCACACATAGTCGACAGGTGATATCCACATATACTAGCACTCACATATGTTCCCCCTCCATGTATCATCAACTAAATGTGCACCCCATTTGTTGGAACAAGAAGCCGAAAAGAGCTCGGTAGTGTTTGTTGGCCCATTTACAGACCCTTAATACGGGATAAGAAGGATTTAATGTATACTTCGGAATACCTCAAAGCTTATTTAGAACATATACGGCACGATGATACATGCCCCTCAGACATGGATTCATACATACATGCTTTTTACTATCCCACTAGGTCATACATTTCCCACCTACAACTCTCCCCCGATCATCCAAGCTTTTGTATATATTGTATAGATAACTTTTTCCCCTGTTTATTGATTAGTTAGTGGCAGTTATTGATGACTGCCAAAGGGTGGACTGTTGAAGTCAGAAAATATTACAGTACACACATTATGTACAAACACCACATAGATGGCCTCCGTGTGCATACGTATTCGGCCGTGCGTGCACATATTCGCAATTTGCATATGGTCGCTTCCGCGGTCCTGCGCATTAGAACGTGGTATGAGTAATTACAGTGGAATTTGTACTCGCATGGAAAAGCCACAAAGACATATCATATATCTAATCCATATATTGCATAAATCCCCCACTGTCTGCTTCCTCTTCTAATAGCATGAAGATCGGTCACACATAAATTAAACTCCCAGAGACTCAAATATAATGGCCTTATTTACACAAAGCTTTGAAATTCTATGAAGAAGGCAAACACCTTTGTTTACTCCTATTATTCTAGGGTAGCCCAGTTTCTGTCGACAACAATAAATACTGGATTGTCATTGTCTTGTATGAGGACAAGACAAACAAAAAGACAATACCCAGGAACCTAGGCTGTAGAGAAACTCAATTAGCAATAGCTAACAAAAATACAAACCAGACATTTAGAAGTCTGAGGTAATAACATTCATAGTCTAAACTCTTGGAGATATATGTGATTGTATATATATATATATATATATATATAATTCCTTACAAATTGTAATAGGAGGAGTATGTGTGTATGTATATATATAGAGATATATATATAGAGAGAGAGACATAGAGAGAGAGAGACAGAGAGAGAGAGTATATGGATATATGTGGATATATGTATATCTCGAGGATGGAAATAGATAATCATATCATGTGTGGGATCATATTGTTCAGAGTCACGTAAATGTTAATCTGGTGGGAATAAGAATATTATCATATATTACCACATTAAGTTATTAATAATACCAGATTTATGTATGATTAATGTGATGGGTTTAACTGGTCATGGGGCGGGAACTCAGATGCAAACAACAGAAATCACATCTCAAGTCTTAGCCATCGCCCACTTCTTGAGCTGACCAATGATCCCCGGTGCACAGGATATGTCCCACCCCCGAACCAATGGAAGAAGAGCACACAGTGTCTATTGTATTATATTTTAATCCACTGTATAAAGAGCCAGCTGCATGCCAGGTCACTATCACAGACTCTAAAGGTCATCTACCCAGATGACTGAGGACCAGACTGGGAAGCGCAGGCAAAAACCAAACAAGGATGTACCATTGACTGTAGCCATTATTCTATTGTATTGTATTGTTATTGTAACCCCCTTTCAGTAATTATATGTTGGTGTGTCGGAACCCGGCATTTTAAGTACAATCCGGTGTCGTGTTTCCTTTCCCTGCTAAGGTATGAAAGTGTATTTACAGCCACTCGGGCTGCTGCATTGTGCTAACAGCGTATAGGCCTGTGTATGCAAACTGTGTAGTAACTACTCCCTTTAGGCATATATACGCAGAGTGCGTACACTGTGCGACTTTGTGTACGTAAGGTTTGTGAATAACATAAAGGTGAAAGGTTAATTACAGCGGCCGCAGCGGCTCAATATTAAAGTGTATCAAGTGTGTTTAAGGTATATGCTTTTTAGTCCTGTAAGTAAACCAGCATTTACAGGTCCTTTGTCTGAGACAATATCCACGGGTAACCCATGAAGCCTGAAAACATGGCAGATGAATAAATCTGCCAAAACTTGAGCAGATGACAACCGGGGTAAGGCAACGAAGTGGGCCATCTTGCTAAAACTTGCTAAAACGGTTCACGAGATTACCTGAAACCCAGAAGAGAGAGTAAGATCCACCACAAAATCCATGGAAATGTGTCACCATGGCCTGACTGGAGTAGCTAGAGGCATAAGCTGCCAAACGGGCAGAGACTGGGACACTTTGTGCCTAGCACAATCTTGACAGGAGAGAACAAATTCCTTAACATTCTTGAAGAGACCAGGCCACCACACCGAGCGAGAGACTAACTCAAAGGTTTTAGCAACACCTGGATGACCAGCAACCTTATTATCATGAAAGTCTGTGAGGACACTGCCTCTTAAAAACTCAGAAAAAAGAGACGACCAACAGGCGTATTACTGGGAGCCTGCTGCTGAACCTGAACCAATTGTGTGAGTAAATCTTGTGTGAGACCAGCCCGGATAGAGGATGTGGGAATAATGGGAGTGGTAGAAGAGTGGTTATTGTGGGCAGGAAGAAAACAGTGTGACAGGGCATCGGCCTTGGTGTTCTTAGAACTGGGACTGTAAGTGATGATGAACTTGAACCGTGTGAAGAACAGCGCCCAGCGCGCCTGAATGGAATTAAGCCATTTAGCTGATTCAATATACTGTAAATTTTTGTGGTCAGTGAACACCGTAATGGTATGCTTTGCCCCCTCAAGCCAGTGCCTCCACTCCTCAAAAGTCTATTTGACTGCCAACAATTCTTGATTACCAACATCATAGTTGGATTCTGCAGAAGAGAATTTCCTGGACATGAAAGCACAAGGGTGTAGTACCAGAGACTTGGGGTCTTCTTGAGATAGGATGACTCCCACTCCAACCTCCGAGGCATCCACCTCGATGATAAAAGGAAGATCGGGGTTGGGGTGTCTAAGAACGGGAGCCGAAACAAAAGCCCGTTTCAAAGCCTGGAAGGCTTGCTCGGCTTGAAGTGACCACTTTGAGGGATTAGCGCCTTTCTTAGTCAACACCACAATAGGAGCAACCAAGTTGGAAAAAGCATTAATTAAATGTCTATAGTAATTGGCAAAACTTAAAAACCTCTGAATTGCTTTCAAATTAGCTGGTTGGGCCCAATCCAGAACTGCCTGAAGTTTTTTAGGCTCCATAAAAAAACCCCTGTGGGAAAATGATGTGTCCTAAAAAGGACACTTCTGTAATATGAAAATCACATTTCTCCAACTTGGCGTTCAAATGATTCTTCCGCAATTTTGAAGTACTTGCCGGACATGGAGATAATGCTGCTCCGGGGACTCAGAATATATTAGGATGTCATCTAAATAGACAACTACAAATTTCCCCAGAAAGTCGCGGAGGACATTGTTTATGAGATCCTGAAACACTGCAGGAGAGTTAGACAGGCCGAATGGCATTACGAGATACTCGTAATGTCCAGACTGTGTGCTAATGGCCGTCTTCCACTCATCTCCAGATCTTATCCGAATGAGGTTGTATGCTCCTCTGAGATCAATTTTAGAAAAAATTACCGCGGTGCGGAGTTGATCGAAGAGTACAGCAACGGATAAGTGTTTTTAACAGAAATCTTATTCAGGGCCCGGTAATCTATGTACAGCCGAAGAGATCCGTCTTTTTTCTCAACAAAAAAAACCCTCTGCACTCAAAGGGGACTTCGAGGGCCTAATAAACCCCTTTTTTAGACTCTAGTGCACATAGTCATCCATGGCCTTAGTCTCTGGGCCAGAAAGTGCAGAGTCTCCCTTTAGGTAAGGTAGCACCAGGGATGAGATCAATGGCGCAATCATAAAAATGGTGGGGTGGAAGGGCGTCCGCAATACCCTTAGAAAACACATCTGCATAGTCCATGTATTCAGATGGAATACGTTCTGAAACCATGGCTGCGACCCATAACGGACGGGAAATACATCTCTTAGAGCAGTTGGGACCCCACCGTGAAATTTTCCCGGATTGCCAATCTATGGTAGGATTATGGAGGGCAAGTCAGGGGTGACCTAAGACTAGAGGCACAGATGGACAATGAGTAAGAAGGAAGTTTACTCTCATGGAATGTAATGCACCCACAGTCAACTGTAATGGTGGGATCTGATAGGTAATTAACCCGTTAAAGAGACGACCACCATCCAGACCACGCATAGTAATGGATCTATCAAGCTGAAGTTGCGGAATTCCCTGTGCTTGCGCCCAAGCGAGATCCTTAAAATTCCCAGCAGCTCCGCTCTCAATGAATGCTGAAAGAATAGAACTCTGACCACCTGAAGATATTTTAACAGGAACTAATAAAGAATTGTGTGAGGAGATTAATTGAAGACCAAAGTGAACCTCCTCACTACTCACTTGGTCAGAGCGTCTTCCTGCTTATTTGGGCAGGTACGAGCAACATGTCCCTTACCACTTCAATATAAACAGAGCCCTAAATTCAGCCTTCTGGTTCTCTCATCCGAGGAAAGTCGAGAAAGACCAACCTGTATGGGCTCCTCGGCTTTCTCATGGAGAGTATATATACATGGAGTAGGCCTAAAACTAGCCCCTCTTTCAGTCCTCCGCTCCTGGAGACGGCTATCGATCTTAATAGCAAGCTCCATGAGCTTATACAGAGTCTCCGGAGCTGGGTACTGAATGAGACTATCCTTGATTACTTCTGATAAACCGAGGCAAAACTGACTGCGCAGAGCAGGATCATTCCACCCACAGTCATTGGACCACCGACGAAACTCTGTACAATATGCTTCAGCTGGATTTTTACCCAGTTTGAATGCATGTAAATGACTCTCAGCCGATGCTTCCCTATCAGGATCGTCATACAATAGGTCTAATGATTTAAAAAAAGCATTTACTGTGAGTAAGGCTACGTCATCGGGTTTTAGCCCAAAGGCCCAAGTTTGTGGGTCCCCGTGGAGTAACGACATTACAATGCCCACTCACTGGGATTCAGTATCTGAGGACCGGGGCATTAAGCGAAAATAAAGTTTACAGCTCTCCTGGAAGTTAAAGAAATCTTTTCGGTTACACGAAAAGCGATCTGGGAGATTCATCTTAGGTTCAGGGGTCACACTCGGGGAGGCTCGTAAGAGATCCTCCTGTGACCTCTTACAAAGGGAAAAGACCTGTACCATCTGAGTGAGATTCTGAATCTGACTAGCCAAAACCTGGCTGGGATTCTGTCCTTGTACTGACGGATTCATAAGGACAGAATTTCAAGGCCACTCTGAATATCAGTTTCTAGTACTTTTTTGGGCCGGTGATAATGTTACGTTCACTGCACTTGGTACTCTAGGGATAGGGTGAATAAGCTCCAAGTACAGGAACGTGATGCTGCAGTTAGAACTGAGTTCAGCAGTAAACCCTATGGAATCCCTGACTCCGTTGTCTCCCTCACGAGGTCAGATTACGCCTGCGAGACTATGTTTTCTTGAGCCCATGGCAGCCACGTTTGAAGGGCGGATTAGGTCTGCCCAACTCTGATGCCCCCCGGTCTTGTTTGCAGACAATGTGTAACTCGAGATGGAGAGAGAACAAGGGGAACCTCTAACTAAGACAGGAACAAAGAGATAGGGAAAACTACTGAACACTACAACAAAAGTATGTGCGACGCAGTCGCCAAAACAAACTGTAACTAAAGAGACACTGTTCGGACGCCAAACACAACACCATCGTATTTTGGCGAGGACAATGATGGCAGACACCTCCGCAGCAACGTTAAAGCAAAGAAAGAGAACAACGCAACCTAGGCCGCAAGGTGCTGCAAAGCCGCTACTCACAACACCGATATAGGTGCTCGCAGGTGAACAGGAACCCCAAGGCTGCAGGCACTGGCACACAGAACTGGAAAGTAGGAAAGATTCCAATTGACAGGTTCCGGACATTGGAACTCAGGACTCTGGATAACAGGAACTCATGATAACAGGGTCACCGAATAGAGACACTCCAGGACAGGATGCAGATCCACCAGAAGCTATCATCGGTGGGGCTACCTTGGTCTGAAAAGCCTGACAGACCAATCAGGCAGTCCAGCCCCCGGGTCTTGATTGCGCCAGCTACTTCTGGGCGCGCGGTGCACAGTGTCCCGGACGCTTAGCAACCGCCGTGACCACTGTGCAGGGCGGCTGCCTAGCGTCCCCGTGATTGATTCTAACCATCTCATCTCATTTATATGACCAAATAATTACAGACACTAATTCAAATAATAAACCTTATTCAAATCTATCATAATATATATAATGAATAGATTAATATTTCTGATATATATCCAGAAGTTATTTATATAATGTGGTCACCTGACCACTGATTCACAAATTAAAATGTGTTACACAAAAACATGGATTGGTAACTAATTGATCTTGAACATGGTGACAATAAGGGCACAGACAGGCGCCCAACCCATATATTGGAGGCACCTATGGTGGGGAGATCTCCGCCTCTTTATTTGTATAATTTTGTCCATAGGGGGTTAATATCACCACGTCATCACAGCGTGCCCCGGCTGTTCTTGCCCTTCAAAAATCAATAAAGATTGCACATTCAGAAGTAGGAAGGAGAGAGGAGCATTATGAATAAGTTAAACTTCCAATGAGATTATTACACTATGGATATCTGTTTATTGTCCTTTCATAGAAATTGCATATTGGCCCACTGTTAGAGTTAAATATTACACAGGAGCCTTTCTCATGCTGGTGATAAAAGAAGTTACAACAGGTCTTCTGGCTTATTCTTTGACTTTTTCTTTTTTTTATCATGTAAAACTGGTTAAACATCATCCAAGTTATATGACGTTGTCTCTCACATTACCCTTATTGATTCTTAACAAGAGGAATAAAAGTATGTCAGATATTGTAAATATTGTAGACAGCTGAGAACTGGAATCCTTATAGTTTTATATAAATCAGGTGTCTCTCTAGAATAAATAGGTGTGAGCTGTCATTGTGCTTAAAGTAGTATTCAGGGAAAGACTAAAAAGATAACAGCAGAATGGGCTCTGGGATGGTAAATGTTGATATGTGAGTACAAATTTGTAGTGTACAAAGTTGGTAAAATTATAGACAGGTAGAAAAGAAGTGTTGGAGACACACCACTTTACCAGGAGTTTGTTTATTGCAGTACATAGGTGCTGGAACATGGGGGGGGGCTCGCCCCCTCCACACAATTATTTTGAGAATCCTTCTCCTCCCTACCCACAGCCCTTCTCTGTCCACCTCAAGGGCCCTCCGCTGCCCTGCACCCAGCTCCAGCCTCTACCGTGTGTCACTTGTTAATGTGGGCTTGCCCCTCCTCTGGGACCAGCCCTGCGCCCATCTAACCACTCACTCCATATGTTCCTCACCTTTTCCTCCTTCCATCTTTATCCTCCCACCCCCTTCCCTCACAGCACCCCCTGACCGCCCTCCCATTTCCAACTAGGTTCAGCTGAAAAAGTACCCTGTAAAGTCTGCACTGCATACTCACCCATGAGTCATAGGATTGCATTGTTATGTACAAATGGGTTGGACACAGGCGCAGCTAATCACAAATGGAATGTGATCACACGTGTGACCCATTCATGGGTAAGCTGATGGTGGGCGTATCTGTATATAGAAAGATAGATAACTGTCATTGGGTAGGTGGTGTGGCGAGTAATTCCAGGTGGGGCAACATTCAGCAATTTAGGTATGCTAAAATGAAATTATATCTTGCCCCCCCAACCAAAAACGTTGTGACGACCCTGTTGCAGTGCAGAGGTTTTATTCAGCCATATTCACAATTACACGATCATATATATGTAGCAATAATGCAGGATATTGCAGGGTCACCCATGGAGCACTCAAAAACAGTGACAGGATGACGCTGTGCATGAGGCCATCTTGGTAAAGGACAGATGCTTCAAGTAATGGAGCATCATGGAGTTTATTGCAGTGCACTGGTTTAGTACAGCCATACCTACAGTAACAGAGACAGGTAGCAATGTATGAGCAGCATTAATGCAGGATATGGCAGGGTCAACCATGGTGCTGAGTACTACAGACCTAATGATGGCTATCTTTCAAGTAATGAAGCATCATGAAGATAGCAGAGTAGCACACTACATGTACCAACAGTAAATAGTTTCAGTGCTTTCTAGACAGATACAGCTGTCCTCTATCATTGTTAGGCAACATTTAATACAGGAAACATATTTGTGACAGATGTGATACTGTGGCCTCCGTAATAAGGTGAATTTAGGTAGCCCAGCGGAAGATAGGAAGGTCCACTAAGCCCACTATGACTAGCCTCTACAGTGTCTTAAAACAATCATCCATGGGAAGGGAGCGGGATAATGTCTCAAAAAGGTTTATTGCATCAGATATACTGAAGGGCTGCTGTAGCAGGTGTACTAAATTGCAGGCTGGACAAACACCACGAAAGGCCTCTAAACATTTGGTTGTCCACAGTAAGTACCAGTGCAGCTTTTAGCGTTATACTACAATGTCCCCAGAACAATTCAATTTAGAGATTCAAAGGCTACTGCTATGCTTCAGTGTAACTCCTCTATTGCCAAGGATCACTCAAGATGCAAAAAAGTTACTAGGCTATCTGCAGTGCCTCTGCAGCCATTGTTCAGCGTGACTGAATGATTTGCAAGCAGACCACTTTACAGTGCCTGGGGTTTCCTCACTGAGCCCAAGCAAATCACCAGTGAGCTATTCCGAGTGGCTATTGCATTGTAAGTCCTTTTCCCAAGCCAGGTGCAGCAGATGTTTCACAAGGCGTCCATAACTTTAGTGCAATTAAACCATATGTACAGCTTTTTTAACTATCTTAACACTAGAAATTACCAGATGGACACAGGCTGCTTAGTGTAATGGTAATACAGATGGGTCCTCCATTATCTTGACTGTTTCTGCGCCTAGACGGAGTTTTAGTCATGCCTAGGTGATAGCTTAGGTTGCTGAGTTTAATCACGGACAGGCGTGTTGAGGCTCAACTAGATACTTAGCATGCAATACACATCTCCACCACTGGGTGGCTAATGCTCCACTAATCCAGTACTTTAGATTTAATAGCGACGGATTGATCTACAGCTCTGGCAAATGGTCAGTGACGACTGTAATGTTAATAGATGGTGACCAATGGTCAGACGGAGAGAGTTAAAAAAATAGTTTATACAGACACAAATGAACATGTTAAAACACTTGTGTATGCAGACACAAGATTGTGTATGCAGACACAACTAATGTGTGAAAGGAGGTATGTACAGTGCATAAATACCGTGCTTTTGAAATACATGTATGAGCGTCCGAGTCTCCTAAGGCATAAACCAACACCAATGGGAAGGAATCACTCTTTATTGTACTTTTACAAATTAACTTGTGAATCTCTCATGAAGCATTGTGGGCTAGCGATGAAGGCTCCCATCTCCCACGCTGAGAGTCCTGGGTTCGAGTCCCAACTTTTTTTTTATGTGTTCCCGTGACATTCACTATATTATTAGTTTTTCTTTGTTATACATTCAATGGAAGGGTGTACACAGGTTTAACATAAATCAGAGTAAATCTGCAGGAGCGACTCATTCCACTATATACAACAGTGTATCTGAGTTCCATTGCTTGCACAGTAATTTCCATATTCTTCCTCTTGAAGAAGACACAAGTATGAGGCACATGCAACTTTAAATACAGATACCAAATTAGTGCATGTGCAGCGCATAATTTTTCTACAGTATCAAGATTAATCTTTTAAGTTGTATAAATATACTTGAATGCTATATACAATACACAGCAGTAATGAGTATAAATTAATGTAGTCTGACACAACTGACTGAGCAACACAGTACTGTACTGTAGATCGTTGGTGTTTGTGTATTGTACTTGACCTGAACTCCCTCCCTGTCTACTGCATGACCTGTGCAGGCTCCCAGGGGGGAAGGGCGATGGGGGTAGGGGGAGGTAGTGGAAAATACCATGCTTTTGAAATACAAGTACAGTATGAGCGCCTGAGTCCCCTAAGGCATAAACCAACACCAATTGGAAGGGATCGCTCTTTGCATTACTTTTACACATGAACTTGTGAATCTCTCATGACGCATCGTGGGCTGGCAATGAAGGCTCCCACCTCCCACACTGAGAGTCCTGGTTTGGAGTCCCAAAGTGCCAACCTTTTTTTTTTTAATGTGTTCCCATGATATTCACTTTATTATTATTTTTTTCTTTGTTATACATTCAATGGAAGGGTGCACACAGGTTTCACATAAATCAGAGTAAATCTGCAGGAGCGGTTCATTCTGCTATATACAAATACACAGCAGTATTGAGTATAAATTAGTGTATTCTGACGCAACTAAATGAGCAACAAAGTACTGTAGAATGTTGGCGTTTGTGTATTGTACCTGACCTGAACTCCCTCCCTGACCTGTGCAGGCACCCAGGGGGGGAAGGGCGATGGGGGTAGGGGGAGGCAGTGGATAATACCGTACTTTTGAAATACAAGTACAGTATGAGCGTCTGAGTCCCCCATGGCATAAACCAACACCAATTGGAAGGGATCGATCTTTGCATTACTTTTACACATGAACTTGTGAATCTCTCATGAAGCATCGTGGGCTGGCAATGAAGGCTCCCACCTCCCACACTGAGAGTCCTGTGTTGGAGTCCCAAAGTGCCAACCTTTTTTTTTTTTTAAATGTGTTCCCATGACATTCACTTTATTATTATTATTTTCTTTGTTATACATTCAATGGAAGGGTGCACACAGGTTTCACATAAATCAGAGTAAATCTGCAGGAGCGATTCATTCTGCTATATACAAATACACAGTGGTAATGAGTATAAATTAGTGTATTCTGACGCAACTGAGCAACACAGTACTGTAGATCATCGGAGTTTGTGTATTGTACCTGACCTGAACTCCGTCCCTGTCTACTGCATGAACTGTGCAGGCTCCCAGGGGGTGAATGGCGATGAGGGTAGGGGGAGGCGGTGGAAAATACAGTGCTTTTGAAATACAAGTATGAACATCCGAGTCCCCTAAGGCATAAACCAACACCAATGGGAAGGAAGTGCCAACCTTTTTTTTTTGTGTTCCGGTGACATTCACTTTATTATTATTTTTTTCTTTGTTATACATTCAATTGAAGGGTGCACACAGGTTTCACATAAATCAGAGTAAATCTGCAGGAGCGATTCATTCCGCTATATACAATACACAGCGGTAATGAACAGCCATAGACATAAAGTACCGGTAAATATAAATTAGTGTATTCTGACGCAACTAACTGTTCGAGCAAAACAGTACTGTAGATCGTCGGTGTTAGAAAATCTGTATTGTGAGAATGTGTTGTACTTAATGAGAAGTGACCATTTACACATCTTCACAGTATCAACACAACTGCAGTTCTCTATGTGATTTATCTACATAGCCTGCATGAAATGTGCAGGCTCCCAGGGGGTAAGGGGAAAGTGGGATGGGGGTAGGGCGAGGCAGTGGAAAATACTGTGTTCAAAGAAAAGGCATAATCAAAACCAAGGGGAACTGACGTAACAACCTGGGATGCCTGGAACGCACATCATCTAAGACGCATGATATCTGAAACGCACGACGTCTGAGACGCACGATGTCTGAGATGCTCATTGCAGCTAAAGACGGTATAATGGCTGCTAGAGATAGCCCCTATTCGGGTGGGGAGTTCCGTCTCCTCGTTTGCTGTCGGGACAGACCTCTCGCCACAACGAGAAGATAAGGGCCTACCGGAGGGCTAGCAGGGAGATCCTCCAGAAATACAGTTGGGGGAGGACCATAAGGTCACTCCAAAGGCGGTGGAGTCACCTTGTCCAGTGGACCCCAAGGCGCCTGCAGGCCATACATGATTATAAGTACAGCTCAGTACTGTAGATTGCTGTACTTTAAGTTATTGTAGTTACAGGTACTGTATAACACGGGCTGCTGTAGCAGCAGGTATCCGGTCTATACAGTACTGTACCTGTGGTAAACAAATGGTTAAACCAGGTCCAAATGTTAACCAGGGTCAAAAGGTCAATTTAGTTTTTTTTACACTTTTCCTATTTTTTTTGCATTTACTATCCATATCAAAGTTTTTTTCTCATTAATGTTTTTTTTTCACAGGCCCTACACTGGAACAGGCCGCGGAGGAGGAGGAGGAGAATGATGAGGTGGCATTTAGTGGTAAGAATTATTACTGACATTGATCAGATGCCATCAGAGTAGCACTTTTCATCAGATTTTTCTGGCAAATGCATAGAAATCGGATGAAAATTGCACGACTCGGAATAGTAGATGGGGGACTTTAGATGAGTGGTTTTTTTTGAACTGGTGATGTTGCCCATACAGTAGCAACCGATCACATTCCAAATTAATATTTATCTAGCTACACTTACAGACGATAATGCTGTACAGTAGGTAATATTTGATTGGTTGCTACTGTATGGACAACATCACAGGTTCTATAAAAACTCCCATCTTACTAAATTTACCTGTGTCTCTCTCTCTCCTTGTCACTGTCTCTCCATTCATCTCTCTCTCTAGCTACTGTCAGTGATGAATTTCCCATTAGGCACGAGAGGCACGTACTGTACCTAGGGGCGGCATTTGTTTGGGGGCCGCAGTTGGATGCTTATGCTGATACTGTCATCCCAATAATTACCAGTTCATGTCAGTAACCGCTAAATATTTTTACTGTACTGTACTATATGCCATGGAGTGTAAATGGGTAGTACATGCACATTCAGTAGAGTATTGTCCCTGTAAGCTGCCCTACGGTACTGTACTTAGTAAATACTGTATGTACAGTATACATAATTAAAAATGAAAAAAAGTCGCTACCTTAGTCATAATCACCAGCATACGGGCCACTCACAAATTTTCTATGTGCCTGTCATAAGCATCCCTTTTTTTACCCACCTGTTACCAGGCCTGGACACTAGTCTACTATTACTATACTTTTTACTGTATACTGTATCTTATAATATTCTTCTCTTTTACCCACAGATGATGAGCCAGAATATATTTTTGGTAAATATACTCCTAAATTATTTTAAGTCAAACTGATATGACTAACTGTATTTTATCTTTTTACTGTCCGTCGCCAACCAGTGGAGGAGGCACCTGGTAATAAGAGAGAAATACATAATGCATTGTACTCTAACTTACTGTAAAATGTATAACACTGAGCTGATCATCTTCACACCCTCTGACATAACCTTACAGTACAAACTGTACATTCTCTCCTTGTTCACCCTCTTCACTCCACAAATGCATGCTGCGTATCCAGACCACTGATTTCTTCCTTAAACTGCCACCTCCAATATTTTACAGAAGCTTCTCCCTACAGTACTGTACAGTACTGTATCTCTGGAATTCTCAAAGTCTAAAGTACTGTACAGTACTGTAAATTAAACTTGTTTGTAAGACAGGCTCACAATGCCCACTTCTTCATCACACCCAGGGGTATATGCAATTGCGGTCGAATTCCCGAAATTGTCGAATTTCAGGACTTTTTGGCCAAAAAAAAAAATCGACAATGCAATTCAGTACTTTCCGTCAAAAAAACGGACTTTCAAAATTTGACTTTTTGAAATTCGACTTTTGTCAAATTCGACTTTTCTGCAATGATACAAGTGCTGCAATTCGACCAAAGTATATTCAATTGAAGTTTGGAAATTCGACAACAGTGCTTTTAGACAGTAAATTCGTCATTTTCAATCCGCCACACTTTGGTGGGTGAAACTAATAAAAAAAATGTAAAACATGTTTTTTTGTGTGTTTTTTTTTATTGATAATAGCATATCTATTTATATTAGAAGGGATTAGGTACTTGGCTTGTCTTTTTTGGAGGCACAAGTATTATTTATATATTTTTTAAAAATATATACAGGTTGAGTATCCCTTATCCAAAATGCTTGGGACCAGAGGTATTTTGGATAACGGATTTTTCCGTATTTTGGAATAATTAGATACCATAATGAGATATCATGGTGATGGGACCTAAATCTAAGCACAGAATGCATTTATGTTTCATATACACCTTATACACACAGCCTGAAGGTCATTTTAGCCAATATTTTTTATAACTTTGTGCATTAAACAAAGTGTGTGTACATTCACACAATTCATTTATGTTTCATATACACCTTGTACACACAGCCTGAAGGTCATTTAATACAATATTATTAATAACTTTGTGTATTAAACAAAGTTTGTGTACATTGAGCCATCAAAAAACAAAGGTTTCACTATCTCACTCTCACTCAAAAAAGTCCGTATTTCGGAATATTCCGTATTTCGGAATATATGGATATGGGATACTCAACCTGTATATATTTTTTTTTTAGATGGAATGGTAAAATGCAGAAAAAAAATGGCGTGGGGTCCCCCCTCCAAAGCATAACCAGCCTCGGGCTCTTCGAGCTGGTCCTGGTTCTAAAAATGCGGGGAAAAAATTGACAGGGGATCCCCCGTATTTTTAAAACCAGCACCGGGCTCTGCGCCTGGTGCTGGTGCAAAAAATACGGGGGACAAAAAGAGTAGGGGTCCCCCGTATTTTTTACACCAGCATCGGGCTCCACTAGCTGGACAGATAATGCCACAGCCGGGGGTCACTTTTATACCAGTGGCGTGCGGTGAGGTCACTGGCTGGGGAGGCACTGAGAATATATATATATATATATATATATATATATATACATATATACATTTATAGTGGTCGAAGTGGAAATTTTGAAGTGGGTGTATGGAAAAGACAAGGACACAATTATGCACGCCGAAGGCACGCACGTGCTCCAGAAAAGGGGACGTTGTCACCCAAAAGGGGGCGTGTCCCTTTTACCTTATAGCACACGGTACGAGCTGAAATTCACATTATAGCACATGGTACGAGCCGAAATTCACATTATAGCACACTGAATGAGCCGAAACTTACATTGTAGCACACTGAATGAGCCGAAACTCACATTGTAGCACACTGAATGAGCCGAAATTCACATTGTAGCACACTGAACAAGCCGAAATTCACATTGTAGCACACTGAATGAGCTGAAATTCACCTTGTAGCACACTGAATGAGCAGAAATTCACATTGTAGCACACTGAAAGAGCCGAAATTCACATTATAGCACACTGAATGAGCCGAAATTGACATTGTAGCACACTGAATGAGCCCAAATTCACATTGTAGCACACTGAATGAGCCGAAATTCACATTGTAGCACAAAGAATGAGCTGAAATTCACATTATAGCACACTGAATGAGCCGAAATTCACATTGTAGCACACTGAATGAGCCGAAATTCACATTGTAGCACACTGAATGAGCCAAAATTCACATTGTAGCACAAAGAATGAGCTGAAATTCACATTATAGCACACTGAATGGGGTTCACTACGGCTGGCCGGCGGTCGGGCTCCCGGTGACCAGCATCCCGGCGCCGGGAGCCCGACCGCCGGCTTACCGACAGCGTGGCGAGCGCAAATGAGCCCCTTGCGGGCTCGCTGCGCTCGCCACGCTACGGGCACGGTGGCGCGCTACGCGCGCCACACTATTTTATTCTCCCTCTATGGGGGTCGTGGACCCCCACGAGGGAAAATAAGTGTCGGTATGCCGGCTGTCGAGCCCCCGGCGCCGGTATACTGAGCGCCGGGAGCCCGACCGCCGGCATACAGAAGACCACCCCACTGAATGAGCTGAAATTCACATTGTAGCACACTGAATGAGACGAAATTCACATTGTAGCACACTGAATGAGCCTAAATTAACATTGTAGCACACTGAATGAGCCTAAATTAACATTGTAGCACACTGAATGATCCGAAATTCACATTGTAGCACACGTTATGAGCCGAAATTCACATTGTAGCACACTGAATGAGCCGAAATTCACATTGTAGTACACTGAATGAGCCGAAATTCACATTGTAGCACACTGAATGATCCGAAATTCACATTGTAGCACACTGAATGATCCGAAATTCACATTGTAGCACACGTTATGAGCCGAAATTCACATTGTAGCCACGTTATGAGCCGAAATTCACATTGTAGCACACTGAATGAGCCGAAATTCACATTGTAGCACACTGAATAAGCTGAAATTGTGACAGCAGGGACAGCCAGAGTGACAGCAGGGACAGGGAGAGAGAGTGACCACAGGGAGAGAGTGAGTGACGACAGTGACAGCAGGGAGAGAGAGAGTGACGAGCGTAACAGCAGGGAGAGAGAGAGAGAGTGATGACAGTGACAGCAGGGAGAGAGAGAGTGACGACAGTGACAGCAGGGAGAGAGAGAGTGACGACAGTGACAGCAGGGAGAGAATGAGTGACGACAGTGACAGCAGGGAGAGAGAGAGTGAGTGACGACAGTGACAGCAGGGAGAGAGAGAGTGACAATAGGGACAGGGACAGTAATGACAGGGAGAGAGGGTGACAGCAGGGGAACATTACCTGACTGTGGTCGGTGGAGGCACCCATGGGCAGCGGCGGTGAGGTCCCTCTGACTGCCATTTGTTGCGGGTGGCGACGGGCGGCGGTGAGCGGTGGGCGGCTGGCGGTACCTGCTCCAGTAGTGCAGCAGTGGGCAGTCATGGCCCCTTCAGGGTCCCCTTTTGAACATTGACACCGTGGGCTGGGGCTGGATTTCATGCATTGGTGGCACCGCGGGACCCTTTCCAGATGACAGTGATGAGGGCAATCCACCACTGCCTCCACCAGTTCCCTGTCATCGCGGGAGGGCTGGGAGCAGGAAGTCACACCGCTGAAGGCACATTTCCCAGATGACAGGAGGGGGGGGGGGGTGGAGCGAAAATCCGTCACTGTCTCCCCCAGTTCCCTGTCATCGCAGGAGGGCTGGGAGCGGGAGGTCACGCAGCTGAAAGCACATTTCCGACAGGAGGGGGGAGGGGGGGAGCGGCAATCCGCCACTGTCTTCCCCAGTTCCCTAGCATCGTGGGAGGGCTGGTAGCAGGAGGACACCCATCACCCAGCGGCATCCAGACACAACGGGCGGCTGCAGCGATGTAGGTCCACAGCAGCGCCCTCCTCGGTCTGCGCGGCTGGCCCTGGCTTCAACTCCGGGTCCCGCTGCCTCTTCACCCCGCTACTGTAACTGAGCTGGGCGCCGGGTCCTGCTGCCTCTTCGGGTGATTGGACGAGCGGATCCAGCACTGGATCCGCTGTCCAATCACATCTGCCTCGCTGACAGGGGCGTGTTTCCTCTGTCAATGAGGCACTTGGATAAGTGCCGCTTTCTGCTCCTGTTTTCAATGGGCTTTAACAGCCCAGTACTTGGCCCCGCCCCTCCAGCTTGAACCAGTTCCTACAGTTAACGGGAGGCACTGTTATCAATGCCTCCCAAACTACTTTATAGGCTTAAAATGATTAGGATAAGATAAAGAAATTACTTATGACACAGAATATGTGTCATAAGTATCTTCTTTATATTATTTTAATCATTAATGACAGGGGAGGCACTGCCTCCACTGACTGCACGTCCCTGTTTTATACAGTGCCTTGCGGCCGTGGCATTAAATATCCAACTAGTCACCCCTGGCCGGGGTACCCTGGGGGAGTGGGGACCCCTTCAATCAAGGGGTCCCCCCCCAGCCACCCAAGGGCCAGGGGTGAAGCCCGAGGCTGTCCCCCCCATCCAAGGGCTGCGGATGGGGGGCTGATAGCCTTGTCAAAATTGAAAGAATATTGTTTTTTCCAGTAGTACTACAAGTCCCAGCAAGCCTCCCCCGCAAGCTGGTACTTGGAGAACCACAAGTACCAGCATGCGAGAGAAAAACGGGCCCGCTGGTACCTGTAGTACTACTGGGAAAAAAATACCCCAATAAAAACAGGAGACACACACCGTGACAAGTACAACTTTATTACACACTGCCGACACACACATACTTACCTATGTTGACACGAAGCAGTCGGTCCTCTTCTCCAAGTAGAGTCCACGGGCACCTGAAAATAAAAGATAATTTTATCCCAGTAGTACTACAGGTACCAGCGGGCCCATTTTTCTCCCGCATGCTGGTACTTGTGGTTCTCCAAGTACCAGCTTGCGGGGGAGGCTTGCTGGGACTTGTAGTACTACTGGAAAAAACAATATTCTTTCAATTTTGACAAGGCTATCAGCCCCCCATCCGCAGCCCTTGGATGGGGGGACAGCCTCGGGCTTCACCCCTGGCCCTTGGGTGGCTGGGGGGGGACCCCTTGATTGAAGGGGTCCACACTCCCCCAGGGTACCCCGACCAGGGGTGACTAGTTGGATATTTAATGCCACGGCCGCAGGGCACTGTATAAAAGTGACCCCCGGCTGTGGCATTATCTGTCCAGCTAGTGGAGCCCGATGCTGGTGTATAAAATACGGGAGACCCCTACTCTTTTTGTCCCCCGTATTTTTTGCACCAGCACCAGGCGCAGAGCCCGGTGCTGGTTTTAAAAATACGGGGGAACCTCTGTCAAATTTTTCCCCGCATTTTTAGAACCAGGACCAGCTCGAAGAGCCCGAGGCTGGTTATGCTTTGGAGGGGGGACCCCACGCCATTTTTTTTCGGGTTTTTCCAGTTTTTCCCCGTTTTTTTAAATCGCGGCAAAATCCGGCAAATCGGCCGTTTTTCGCCCGCGGGACTGTCGAATCCATTTTCCATTGAATATGGTGAATTTCGGCAACCACTTGCCGAAATTGGACGGTCGAATTGTGTCAAATTAAAAAACTGTGATAATTTGCCGCGATTCGCCGCTAATTGCATATACCCCCCAGCCTTTTTCATCATATCCCTCTCTTCCATACTGACAGTCTATCCCTTTCTGTCTTTCTGCTCATTGCAGTTAAATGCCAGCTGTCGGGTTAACAGTGACAATGCCGATAGGCGTAATCCGTCCGCTAAAGATATGTTCCCACTTGTGGGTGTCCACGACACCCATAGAGTGAGATTAGATACTGTGTGGAGTGATGCGAGTCACAAGTCTGCTGCGTGGCGAGAGCAAAAAGGCTGCAAGGAGACTTGAAGCACGCATTCCTCTGCCGGCGTTCTGGCAGGAGGGATACAGCTGCTGGGATATACTGTAAACAGCCGGTATTCCGTCTGGTGGGATTGCATATGTAATCCAAATGCACAGTGGGGGTGATTCAGAACTGATGGCCACTGTGTGAACCGCAATGCTCACACACGCCACCAAACAACAATAGGCATTGGCAACCAGCGACAGTCTGGTTCAAAAACTATGATCGCACGGGCGTTCGCAAGGCGATTGACAGGAAGAAGCCGTTTGTGGGTGAAAACTGACCATTTACTGGGAGTGTCTGGAAAAATGCATTTGGACACAAGAGTTACAGTATCAGGGACGGTGTTTGATGTCAGCTTGGTCCCCACTCAGCCTGGTCTCATTGCACAGTAGGAGAAAGTCCTGGGCTGTGCACAGACTGCACATACTGGATTTTCACAGCTCGGCATACACATGCATTTGCACACTTGCAAGGGTGAATATGTGAACGCAGCAGTACAATCAGTTCGGAATTACCCCCAATGTACTGTACTGTACAGTACTATAAGATATTTTGAGCAGGGCCCTTCTTCCTGTTGTGCTTTTACATCTGTTACTTACAGTACAGTTGGAGCCTGCCCTAGGCATAGGCATACTCAGCAAATGCCTAGGGGCACAGGCAGCTTCTGCTGGTTAACATGATATGCAGCATGCCTACAGTATATTCTGTGTGTGACTACATCTCTATCTGCATACGAAATGCATTACTAATGTGCAGTATTATGTGTATAAGGGGTACTACAGTACTTTGTTGCATAACATATAGCAAGGGCACTACTGTGTGGTCTAATGTGAACAAAGAGCATATGATGTGATGCAGTGTGAATAAGGGGCACTACTGTAAGGAGTAATGTGGTACTATTATATGATATAACGAGAATAAGAGACACTATTGCATGATATAATGTGAATAAAGTTGCAGTACCATGTGGTGTAATTTCAACTGGAGGTATTAATGTGTGGCCATGCCCCTTCCCAGCAATAAGATGCCCCATTTTGGGATGCACACCGAATGTGCACACTGTTCCTATTTAAAATATACAGTAGGTTGTAGGAGCACCAAAATGAGGACTGCTATGGGTGAGGGGTGATAGTGCTGGGAAAGGGGTTCAGGGTCAGAGGCGGAAATAGTGTCTGTGCAAGGGGGCATCATCCAAAAATGTGTCTAAGGAATCATATTGGTTAGGGCCGGCTCTGAGTACAGTACACTATTATTTATAGTACTCCCTACAACACCACCTACAGTACTGTAACCCTCTTTTTTTGCCACACTGAAGCTGTCATAAAATGTCATGACTGTTAATGCATAAATGACTACAACATTGCTGGGTGATCATATCATATACAACCCATTAAGAACCTAGCAACCTGGGGAACCATTATGTAACAGGTAGCATCTATCCTTGTGTATCAATGCCTATTTCCCTATAGATTGTAAGCTTGCGAGCAGGGCCTTCCTACCTCTGTCTGTCTGTCTTTGCCCAGTTTTGTTCTATAATTGTTGTTCTAATTGTAAAGCGCAACGGAAAATGCTGCGCTATATAAGAAACTGCTAATAAATAAAATAAATAAATAAATAAATAATATTTACCATGATCTGTACTTGTACTGTGGTGTTTTATTCCTTTGATAATTTGTTTATGATCTGTTGAAGCTAAACTCTTGTACAGTACTTTATATTTTGAATAGCAGCAATACAGTATAATACTGTACCTACAGTATACAGTAGTGATTGTATAGCATTGGAATGTGACTAATATTTTTTTTTCTCCAATACAAAGCCAATGATTTATGGGGGCCCCAGACAGGGCCAAGAAATATGGGCTGGCCCAGAAACCCGCACCCTGCAGCCCACTTATACAAGAGGTAAACTATAGCAATGCTTAAATTACCTCGACAGCATACAGCAGTGTTCTATTTACTGTAGTGACAATACAGTACTATACATTGTAAATATCTAGATTTTCTAATATAGAGTACAGTACTGTATTGCCACTACTACACTGTACAGTATACAGTATTTGTGTTGTAATACTGTTCTTTTTTTCCCACAGAACAATTGCAGTGTGCAGTACTGCTGCTGAGGGTGGTGGTCCACCTGCTAGTGGACCATTTTTTTAATTTAATTTTAATTTTTTTTTAATAAATGCTTTTGTACTCCCTTGTACAGTATCTTTTTTTTTTTACTGCATGGTACAGTGCCTTACTTACTGTATGACAGAATCTCAGGTCATTTATAAGCTAGGCATCCTGTACACCATACAATTATTTGGCAGATAATCTGCCAGATCTGGCTGTTAGGAATGAAATTCTGGTAGTGGATGAGAGCAAATGACAGTCATCCATTACCAGATTTTTATTCCAACCAGCCAATCAATCAATGTTCAGGTAGCAGTTGATTGATACAGTATGCACACCTCTCCGTCTCATCACTGTTTCACACTGTACGTCTACCCTATGTGTGCTTCACATAGAATTCAGAAAGGTGCGTCAAGGGACATGTCAGCAGTACAATGCAAGGGACTAGGACACTATCTTACAGTAAATTGGGCATACTGTATTGTACATTGTAGCAATAGCATACAGTAAGTGTGACATCTACAGTATAATACAATGGGTGGTGTTAAATACTAATTTCACCATGTTCTTGTTGTTTGAGTTAATGACTATATGGAAGTCAGATTTAGAAAGCAAGTGAACATTTATTTTATTTAAGGACCACGCCCATATACAGGTCTAGAGACTACATTCTCTTAGCCTGGGTCAAAATTAATCAACAACAGAAACATCTCAATACAATGATTTTTATAACATACAGTTACGCCCCATTCTTATAACCCCCCCATATGATTTCATACATCTTGAGCACAGTGTTATGCAATATTAGGACAATTGGCAAAGACAATCAAGGGATATTTAGCCAATACATCCTCGTGATGAGGCTGACTCGTGATCTAACCATGTCTCCTTATTAGGACTTAAATTGGACTTCAGATGTGCGTACGTGGATTTAATATTAGCCAACAAAGTTGTTTTCGTCTTTCTTACTGTGCATAAAGTTCAAATTAATATGCTGTCTCATCTAGCTAGAAACAAAATCGATTCTCTTATGCTTTTATACTATAATGGTGAATATGAGGTCACCTTTGATATTGTGATTATTATGTGTGTGCATAATATACGTACTATCCCGTAGTACATATATATGGCTGTTAGGCCTTTAGAATGTTGCCTCTGTCACAGTATTTGACAGTTCCACCCTCTGATCAGGGACATTATCCATGTGCCCTGTCATCTCAGGGGAATTTCTGGGAACGGATAGTTTGCTAATAATCATTTCATGTAGTATTGATATTCTGCGTCTGGCAGTAGCCTTCTAAATACAACATAGGCCACACCTGTAGGCAGTGTACATCAAAAGCATGGCTATAATCACGTTGGGGTCACCAAAGAATAAATCTCATCACAGAATATATCATCGCATACAATATACTTAAAAAACATTTTCCTAATCCTGAAAATTGAATACTAGGATTTAAACATTTATCCTTTCCAGTCCATATCATAATGTATTTGTTAAAGTCCTTCTTTTATATCATGGGCCTCCTTTATATACTTGGCAATACACGTATCAGGATCTGTAATGTCATTGGTCAAATAAGCACAGCAGTGAACTCAAAGTGCTGTTTCTGGAAATCAACAATATCCTCCAATTTGTGGTATTAAAGAATGTAGAACAATGTGGTATCGTAATAGTTCATGTCCAATGTCCTGGAATGTCCTATCATAAAGTTCAGTCATGTTATCAATAACTTTAGATGAAATAAAACGTCCTCTCCCGGTTGATTAATCATAAGACTCCACTAGCCATAGGAGAACTTAATAGCGGCACCTCCATAGAAGGATACCACCAATTCGAGGTTTTATTGATGCTCTGGTGGCAGGAACATGTTTCCTGATTACTGAGTCAATTACTCTTTTTAGGAATAGTTCATCCTGCAAGAAAACTTTTCTCAAGTTATTATGTGTTTTTGTATAAAATTGGTAATTTAATCTTCTTAAATAACAAACATCTTCAGAATTAATAGGTAACCAATTGTATATCATATTCTATGGACATAGTGACAACTAACATTCTCCGTTATGTACTGTATGATATCTCCTTTAGCCTTTGAATCTACTCCTGGTAAAGTACATTTACTAAATCATAAACTTTAATGAACAGCCTATGTAACCATTACTATTTATATACCTAACTCATTATATCTAGCACATCTAGAAACATTAGGTTTGTATATTGTAACAATCCTTTCACATCCATTAAATCAACCTTTCCTATCTGCATAAGTTAATTTTTCCTGTATTATTGACCTATTTTATTTCCATTAAATGAAATACACTCCATATGTGTAGCTGATATTATCACTAGTGGTTTTATCTTGAGATACTGTTGTATCTTATACACATGTGACTGTTTCACTATTATCACAACTCTATAAAGTTTTGGTAATCACATCAAATGTAACTTACATAGAGAACTTTGGCCTGCTACTATACAACGCTAGTGTCTATGTATACATATCTAACAATTATAATAATAATAATTAGCAATAACATTTATGTAGCAGCATTACCCAACATTTTTCCAACAATTAATGGTATTGCTGGACTGGATACTCCTCATAATAATATCCTAAATTATTAAATTATCCATACATTAATCTATACATCTCTCTTCAAGTGGAGTATAATACTCACAAACACATTTTTAGAAAAGAGGAAGGAAGGGTCTTATTGAAATAATTTTCATCCACAATAATGGATGAGTACTCATACCTACACCACACGTCTGCTCGCTCTCTCTTCAAAGAAAAAGAAATCAAGTCCTAATGCTGTTATAGATAACATCGCTCCTGTATACTTTCAAAAATGTTAAAAGTTCTGTAGGATATTAGCTTTTAAGCACATAGTCTATTATCAATGATCATAATCATCTCAATCTCGATTGAAGGGTTCGTTCAAATATAACTCTGTTGTAGTAACAGTAGTAAAAGTCTCTGTATCTCCATACAAATGTTTTTAGTTTTAGGTTCCTTTAAGCTCTGGTCTCTGACCTTTTCATTTCATTGCAAGCTCATGGATCTAGGTGTCCTTCTTCTGCAGCCTTTGCAACGGCTGTAATGAAAAGAAGAAACGGCTGCGAAAAAAGTGGTAGAACAATTAACAATACTTAGTGAGGAATATTAATAATAATAAGAGCTGACGTATAATAAAGAAAAATGTATTATGTTAATAACATTGATTAAAACACTTAAAGTCTGGATATAAAATTCAATAAGAACATACAAATAAATTTTAAATGTATCAATACCTTGATCATGAGAAATATGAGCTGTAGATCTCAATCTACTTATTGGGAAAAGGAACCACAGAGTCCGGGGTTATTTCATTAGGAGTGTCCACAGTTCCAAATATACAGCCGATCAGTATATGACTGATAATGAATGTCGTAGAGAATTTCACAGGAAGGTGGGTGACTGAATGAGTATAGATATGATTACCTCTCCTAGGGCTGGTCCGTACCAAGCGTCCTCGGTATTGCGGTCCTGCAGTGCCCAGTGTCCGTCGGCACGGCAAGGAGATGAATGTGTGGTAACCAGGCAACCAGCGGTGAAGGATGAGGTTTCAGCCACGTTCTGAGGGAGGATGTCAGCAGCCATGTATGGGGCCGATGTATGGGGCCGGAGAGCCAGAGAGCTCTACAGGCAACTCACTGCCTGATCAGTAATAGTCTCCACGATGTGCTGAGCAGAGTAACTTGCGGTAGTATGATGAACCGGGATATAAAGCTGGTGTGGAGCCGGAATATCTGTTGCTCAGTAGGTAGCTTAAGCCGCGATGTGAGGCCGGTATGAAACCGGGATGTCTGTGGCTCAGTAGGCAGCTTACTACCTAATAGGTAAAACGATCAAGGTGTGCAAAGAGGCGGGGTCCTGACACGTTTCGTCACAGATCATGTGACTTTGTCAAAGGTATGTCCAGCCTCAGGAATAGTCAGTATTTTAAGCATGAGTGTAACAATCAACATGTGTCAATAATTAAGTAATTAATCAATCCAATATAGAAACAAATATACGTCAGCTCATGGGAAGTTCACTATCTGGTGGCACAGAAAACCATAAGCCCAGTAAACCTGAACTCATTAGACTTAATATGTATAATGAAAAGATAAACTTGAGAGAATTATATAAAAAAATAGAGAATAAGGAATACAAAAATGATGATAATAAAAATAAAAGTAAATAGAGATAGCATGCTTGTCTGAGTGTGCGTAATTATCCAACAGTAATAAATTGTATATCTGGTATTGGTAAACATTACAATGACAATAGGAGAAAGAACGGAATACAGATAAAAGATTTCTATAGCCTATATAAAAATTATTATAACAGAGGAGTAAACAGTAATAATAAATATAAAAGTTTATAGTGGTGTCGGGAAACGAACACCCGATCAGACTGAAACGTATTAGAATCTACAATCAAATAGTTGACCATATACCCATTGCGCCACAGGGCTCTTAGATGAATTTTACCAGAGGGAATAATAAGAGTAGTTGAAATTAACTAATATATATAGCAGTTAAAATAAAAAGGAAGGTAAATGAAAATAGCGTGCTTGTCTGGGTGTGCATAATTAACCATTAATAATAAATAATGAATTGTATAACGAGTATTGGTAAACATAATAAAGGCAGTAAGAAAGAACAGAAAACAAAACACAGATAATAGATTTCCATAACTTGTGTCAAAATTAATTATAACAAGGGAATAAACAAAAATAATAAATATAAAAGTTTATAGTGGTGTCGGGAATCGAACACCCGGTCAGACTGAAATGCGTTAGAGTCTTAGATCAGAGAATCAACCATATACCCATTACGCCAGTAGGATATTAGCATAGATCCATTTCAATGGATTCATTTTGTCCTTCAGGGGTAAGGGTCCTAAGTTTAGGACCCTGATGCAACGGCTGTATCAGTAGTCAGCGGTACTTGCCAAGGACCATCCTATGCGATCTGTAATGGAACCAAAACATAAGCAACTTCTCACCATAACACCGTCTCCACTCTCTCAGTGATCTGTCCTGTGCCGGACTGAGTGTTTTCGTGTTGGTTAAATATCTTTCCAAGGCTCTTGAAGCTTTTGATATTCTTGTAACTGTTTAAATAATTTGTGGGACACATTTGAACCATCAAATCATTTTGTAGTTTTGAATCAGTCTCTGGATAATATATATTTGCTCTGGATAATATATATTTCAAAGAGAATAACAAAAATAATTATATAAAAGAGAGACTAAGCAGAGGCTTAGGTGTAATTCTACCACTACTAAACCAACGATTGGACCATGCCATGATTCAAATTCTGCCTTTCCTGTCTCTTTTGTAGATTAATAATGCTTAATTCTTTAAACCTTCCCTGTCAAATTATGACTTTTTATTCTCAACATTACACATATTAATTGAAATTATTTTCCCAACTCCTATAAACTATTTCTATCAGTAAAGAAACTTTACTGTCTTTGAAACAATAGACCACACATCTGGCCTTATTATTCATTTCTCAAATAGCGCAGCAACTCCGTTGCTTTACTTTACCCCTTAACACCTGTTACACATACTATTGTTCCTTTTTTAGCATTAAACTATGTTGTATTAAAACAATGTTGTTTTTTTAATCAACCCAAACATCTGCAGTAAACATACTATAGCTTTCTTTATCACCATCACTATCCCTCTTTTTATCACATAATTTGTTATTTTGGTCAAATGCCAGAACACAATGTATATTTCTCCATTAAACTTCATCCTACCATAGAAAGTTTGTGAATCTATTTCATGCTAGCTGCCCTTAGATGTGCATAACTCATGACATTTCCCATAGTAAAAGTTGACAGAAACACTTTATTATTACTAATACTAATTCACTAATTACCATACTAATTTCAGTTAACACACTGTAATTCACCATGCCATTATCCCCTATGGATGCTAGAGAAAGTTTTCTCCTGTTACTGTCAGTTTTTTTAAATGCAATGTAAAAATGCAATGTAATAATTATAATTGTCTTACTCATCCACATTATATTCCTTATACTCCCCACTTTTGGGGATGAGGAAGACAAGTATGCAGCTGTATTAAAGTTGTATACTGTCAGAGGTAAGATGTACACATCATACAAAATCTACTGCTTAACCACAGTTCTAAACATATTTTTTTTGTTCTTGCTTATACATAAATTGATGGTTTGGTTCTGACTATCTATCCATAATGCCTTATTCATGATAAAGTGTAATATTGTATAACCTTCTATAATTTCTTTGGTTATGAACTTGAATGCATGCACATAGCAGTAACAAAAAATTACTGTATTCAGATTTTATCATCTGGTCATACATATATATCTCTGAGGGTTTAACGGTCTTTGGCCTAATGCCAAATAATGACCTAGGTAGTTAACTATGTCAGCACACCATTGAATTTTGTCTTGCGACACCTTGTCCTGTTCTGCAAGAAAACACAACAGTTTAGTATCTAACACCAACACTTCAAATAATTTATAACACCACAGTAGATCATCCACATATTGGGTAAACCATCTGTAGATACAAAAGAATGTAGGTTATTTTTGCAAGTACAAGGAAAGATTGTTTATAAATCTTTTGTTTAATCTAGTCCAATACAGTGTAATCTATTTCATCAACATCAAATTTTTCTTATTGGGTAGTCTGTATTTTATCATTACTTACACACAAGGTTAGCAATCATACTACACCAACATACTATACATTTCATTGCTTATCTCAAAATATCTCTTAGACTGGCCAGTCCACTCAGTACACTCTTCACAAGATCTACGTCTCTCATCCACACTCATTACTTGCTTCCCTGCACAACTACAATTTTCCTTGGACTGCATCCATTCTATGGAATGCCTTGCCACATACAAGCATTAAGTCTGAAAACTTACTTATTCAAACTTATCAAAACTGCTCACATTATCTGGCTACAGAACTTGGTTCATCACTGCATATTGTGCAGTCCACTAAGAACCTTTGCAATCTATATCTAATATATCAATAACTATACTTTGTTATGGATTTTAGCAAGCATATCCATTAACTTCATTTATAGAATCACAGGGCAAGTGATATATATGTATGCTATGTATCCACTGAATCTGTCCCTACCCTATACTTTCTGGGATATGTAGAAATACCTCATCCGTGATACAGTATATTTTACACTGTAACTTACAAATTTGGTTTCTTCCAAATAAATTTTAAGAATTGCCTAAAAGTATGTTAATACTGGAATCGTAGTGATTAATTGCTTGTAGCAATTCTGTGATTTACAGAATATATCTTACATATAATATACTTTACAGAATTATACCTTTATCTTTCCCTATGACTCTAGCTGCAGCTGCTTTGAAACCCCCCCCCCCTTCCCCGTTCGGCCCACATCTGAGAGGGAGAAGTATTGTTTGCAGCGATGGGGCGTAGTCTTCTTGACTGTCTGCCAGATGCAAATCTGTTAGATTTGTACGCTTTGAAGGGAGGGGGAATGAAAACAGGAGACGGAGAGAGCATTACTGGTGCCTGTAGTGCACCAGAAAATGGACAGCTTCACTGACATTTCTAGCCTGTATATGCTGTTGAGATTTTTCGTGGTTACAGTTATGCTTTTGTAACTACACCCTTTTTTTATTATTGGCAGCTCTCTCTACAGACTATCTGTTTAAGATATCAGTTTACTAAATTAGTTCTTATCTTAAAATAGAGTAGATTGTTTGTATAACAAACATTTAAAATTACAAATCATTGTCTTCCAAAATCATTTGTAGCGCAAAACATATCTAGAGTATTGCTTATGCTTATTATGATCCATCTCATTAGATGAAAAAAAGTCAAACTCACTGAACACTTTTTTTTCTTTCTCTTCCCTGCGTCATGGCTTATGCTGCTGCTGCAGGAAGGGGGGCACGAGTCTAGGCTGTCACAGCTCCCTAGCTCTCCGTGCTACACGGCGTTGGAAACTGAAGGCTTTTTTTAAACTTATTTTACAGGAAAAAAAACTTTTTTTTCTTCTTATAACGCAATACAATCCATATGGTATTAAACAATACCATATGGAAAACTTCACTTCATAGTTAAATAGTAACACCAGATAAACACGTTTTTAACTACACATCTTTTAGAACTGCCAAAAGGCATTTGAATATGGTCATTCTCAAATCTTTAACTCTTTTTCTTTCCTCAGTTCACCACATATATAAACATTATTCACAAAACTTGAAAACATGCCAAACAGTCACAGACAGAAAGTTTCTGTTAGACACCGATCTGAGAATATACTTAACAGAACAAATACTGAACTTTCATGTCCGACATACAAGACACCATAAAACACAAAATGATATACAGTTTCGCAAGCGCAAGGTG
This sequence comes from Pseudophryne corroboree, assembly GCF_028390025.1. Taxonomy (NCBI): domain Eukaryota; kingdom Metazoa; phylum Chordata; class Amphibia; order Anura; family Myobatrachidae; genus Pseudophryne; species Pseudophryne corroboree. The sequence goes on along the minus strand of NC_086451.1, from coordinate 157,542,255 downwards.
TGTCCTTTTGGTACCATAGTTTTATAGTCTTTTTTTATTTTTTTATAAGTTGGGCGCCCATAAATTAAATAATAATAAAAAACAGTTTGCAAACTTCAATATCTTGCAGATTTCAATATATGCTTGCATTGGTGGATCAGGCCAAAATTATACAGCATAATTGAAATGCACAACATTGTTTGTTTGTTTTTCTTCACATTTTCTGTAGACAGTACCCCTTGGTCACAGTACTATACAAAGTCGGTGCATATATGGAATATTTCTTCCATAACATGAAATACACACTGTCCTCCCATACGCAGAAATATTGGCTGTCATCCAGATCAGCCTGCACTTCACACACGCAACACGTCTGTTTCTGAAAGCGACAGTACACCGTTAATTAAAACTATAATCACAAAGCAACACACCTCTTTAGAGTTGCTCAATTCTTTTGTGCACAAAAGTCCGCAGATTCCGTTGTTTACCAGAATCCATATATGATTAAAACAATCAGCAGCTCTTTGTAGCACAGTATTACAGTATAAAATTTCAATCAAATTACTTATAATCAACTACAACCTCGGGTAATCACGCTATTTATTCTCATTTACCCTCTTGCACATGTATGTAGCTGTCTATTAAAGAAGGAGGTGATCTATGTGTTTTCACATTACTTTGGCCCTTATCTTATCTGACACTCACAGCGTTATCGATGGGCCCAACTCATAATACCATGAGCTCAGATTGGAACCCATCCAAACCCCGTGAAAGAGGTCCAAAGCATTCACTCACACAATTACTCATAGGGTGAAAAACAGAGGTTTCTATATTTTTTTTTTCAATATCACATTTTTATGCAACAACAAACAGGTCCCTGAGTTATTTTCCTAGCTTAGTCAATCTCCTCACTCCTAATTCTCATATTATAAAAATTAAATCACACAGACAGCTGGCAGGTATAGAAACAGCATGTACTGGAATATAGCAAATACCATGATATTCTATACTTACCAGTGCTGTAATGATCCTGATATATTCCTTCCGTCCTTAGCTGCTGGCTGGCACACCCCTTTGAGAATTTGATGAAGAGATTTAGATTTACAGGTCCAAAGGACAGAGCCACCAAATAGTTAAATACTAATTTCACCATGTTGTTGTTGTTTGAGTTAATGACTAAATGGAAGTCAGATTTAGAAAGCAAGTGAACATTTATTTTATTTAAGGACCACGTCCATATACAGGTCTAGAGACTACATTCTCTTAGCCTGGGTCAAAATGAAACAACAACAGAAACATCTCAATACAATGATTTTTATAACATACAGTTACGCCCCATTCTTATAACCGTCCCATATGATTTCATACATCTTGAGTAGTGTTATGCAATATATTAGGACAATTGGCAAAGACAATCAAGGGATATTTAGCCAATACATCCTCGTGATGAGGCTGACTCGTGATCTAACCATGTCTCCTTATTAGGATTTAAACTGGACTACGGATGTGCGTACGTGGATTTAATATTAGCCAACAAAGTTGTTTTCATCTTTCTTACTGTGTATAAAGTTCAAATTAATATGCTGTCTCATCTAGCTAGAAAGAAAATGGATTCTCTTATGCTTGTATACTATAATGGTGAATATAGAAACATAGAATTTGACGGCAGATAAGAACCACTTGGCCCATCTAGTCTGCCCATTTTTTTTATCCTTTAGGTAATCGCAACCCTCTTTGAACCTTAATTCCTTGTAAGGATATTCACATGCCTATCCCAAGCATGTTTAAATATGAGGTCACCTTTGATATTGTGATTATTATGTGTATGCATACGTTCTATCCCGTAGTACATATATATGGCTGTTAGGCCTTTAGAATGTTGCCTCTGTCACAGTATTTAACAGTGGCAAGGATTCTGCCCCTCAGGAAGCTTGTACAGTGCTTACAGTTCAACCCATTCTCTTGATTAACACTGCTCCGCAGGCAGCCACAAACACGAGTCACACAAGTAGCCTAACAAAGTGGTATTACATACTGTATACCACTCTTAATTGAATTCCCCTCATACAGTAGTACTAATTTATAGAGTACAGAATATGAGGAAGTTGGGAATACAAAAATTGGAAACCACATTGGGTTTATTTTAAGAAACACTTTATTTACGGCAGAGGACGTGGGACAAAATCAGTAGGAATATGTAACATCACACATATTGTAATAAGAAAGCCAACATCACACATACTGTATGGTACTTTAATCAAAAGGTAACATCACAAATACAGTAACAATAGTAAAAAAAAAAATCATTTTTTTGTGGTGGGGGTGCGGGGTAATGGATTTTAGTATTTTTTATTTATTTATTTGTATTAGTATTAGTTTTTGTCTTTTGATTTTGGAACACTGGCGCATACAGACACCAGAACAGAGAACGGAAACAGACAACAGCAGCCCCTGGATGGATACAGCACAATGGACTCAGACATTTGGGGATTGAAACACTTTATTTACAGCATGAATGTTGGACAAAATCAGTAGGAATATGTAACATCACACATATTGTAATAAGAAAGCCAACATCACACATACTGTATGGTACTTTAATCAAAAGGTTACATCACAAATACAGTAACAATATAAACTTTAAAATCTTTTCATTTTTTTGTGGTGAGGGGTGCGGGGTAATGGTTTTTGTAATTTTTTCTTTTATTTTTTTGGGGGTTTTTTGTATTATTTTAAGTTTTTGACTTTTGATTTTGGAACACTGGCGCATACGGACACCAGAACGGAGAACGGAAACAGACAGCAACAACCACTGGATGGAAACACAGCACAAGGCCCCAGATGGACAAAATGGACTCTGCCGCTACTGGATAGATAAAGCAGCACAAAAAAATCCCAGCTATTTCAGTCTGCAGCTGATTTACCTGTCCCCCAAGGTGACTTACCTGTCCACCAAGTTCTGCCTCCATATTGGTCACCTTGCTGAGTAGCTCCTTTACTAAACCAGCACAGGTATACTGGCAGTCCTTCACTTTGGTGTTCAAATTTGTGAAATCCAACCTTATTCGTGGTGAATGTGCCATGTCTTCTGGTCCAGGGGTGGCTAAATGCTCCAAAAAGGAAACTTCCTGATGCAGCGTGTTTGTCACGTCCTCTAGCACCGGTGTTTCCATATTCATTGGTTGAACATAGTGATCTGCAAGAGATGGAACAATGACATCATTTGGCAAACCACATATCTGCCTCAAAACATTACTCTTTGCTTTGGCATTTTTTCGTGGTTTCACCACATTTTTTTTCTGAACCTTCTTGGCAGTTTTCTTCTCCTTTTGTGGGGCTGATGCAGCAAGTTTCTGTGCCATTGATGGGCAGGTTTTGGCACTCCCGTAGAATCTGGTAGTCTGCATTCTTAGTCTTTTGTTTAAAAAAAAAACACAGTAAGAAAACATGTAAAGCACAATATGATAAAAATAGCAAACAACTGTACATTTTCAAATAAAGTGCACAACAGTAAAAAGCAGATACAGTATTATACTTTTTCCCTGTGCATCCCAACATGACCCTCTCCAGGAGGGATAGAATGCTCTGTTACTGGACTTAATTTTTAAGGAAATTCTTCCCACTCAATGCATGCTCTGTGATTGGTGTAGGGATGAATGCACCTATACAGGCGCCAATCACAGAGCATGCTTTGATTACCTTTGCTTGAATCAGGATAAAAGAGCATACCAGTCACAGCTCGCTAACCACTTTGCAAAGCTGTTTCCTCATAATCAGACTTGCTGTGTGGATCGTCTCCGACCTTCGAAACTTCTGGTAATTTGCTCTCTGTGTTACTGCTTGTTCAAGTCAAATTACTTTCTAACAATTATTTAAAAAGCCAGCTCTAATATATACTGTGGACGCCTGCGCATCTTATTACCATGTGCTATGAATGTGCACTATACATCTCAAAACACTACATCCCATAAGAGAAAACAATACACCCACACATTATCTGAGTTCCACAGCTCATTGATGTATATATTTGTTATTAAAAGGATATGTATTTAATATATCACAATGTACAGTATATATATCTCCTATATAATAGCCCTATTCTGTGACCTTGTGATTCATTTGCTAACGCTGGGCGGAGTCACAACAGTGGGCGGAGTTATTCAAATGAGTCACAGAGATCTGGCCAAATCTACAGGAGACTAGGAGCAGAAGCAGATAGCATGGACATTGGGCATGTCACATACAGGGCTGCATACCTCCCAGCTTTCTGCAGGAGCTTTATCCAGGCAGAAGGAGGGAAACACTCGGCGAAAAGGGGGCGTGGCTTCACGGGAGGGTCCCCGTTTTCGTCAGTGAGGGGGCATGCCCAGCGCTCTGTGAGCTGCTGGCATGCCCCCAGGGGCTGATTATGAGTCCGGGGGGCCCAGGGCACTTGAGACAGGGGAGCCCTATCTCATTGCTGTGCCTGCTGGGGGTTGGGGGCGTGGCCTAATCGCGGCCCGCGCGGCCACGCCCCCTTATGCAAATTCCGATTTTTGTTTTTATTTTTTTAATGGGATTTTGGCCCCTCAGCTAGGGCTAAATCCAGAGGAGGTGGTCGCTCCCCCCTACACACCCGCACAGGGAGAAGAAAGCAGGGAGACTGCTGCCTCCCTGCAACACCACAGACCTGCCAATATGCAGCAGCGTGTGCTGACTGTAGCACAATGCTGCCACTGTTGCTGGCAGGACGGGGGGGGGGGGCTTCTGAGCTGGGACAGAGCTACTCCAGCCGGGGGGGCCTCTAAAACTGTGGGGCCAACGGTACGTATCCCACGCCCCCCCCCCCTTAATCCGGCTCTGCTGCTGGAACCCCCCCATTAATCCGTACCCCCTGATGCCCCCTCTCCCTCTGTCTCCACTATTCACCGCTGCTCTGCTAAGCAGAACAGCGAGTACAGGAGCTTTCCAACTGCCCCCCCCACCGCAGGACACTGCGACCCGCGGGTGGGACAGCGGGACAGACCCCAAAAAATGGGACTGTCCCGCGAAAATCGGGACATTTGGGAGGTATGGGGGTGTGTGAGGGGTATGTCATACAGACAGACGGGCACCGGCTCACTGTGTGCTTGACCCCCCACATCGGCATACTCAGCAGGGTCTCTCTGGTGCGGAGGAGCGTCACTTTCTGACACACTCCACGCTTCTTAGCTGCAGTTTAGTGAGGCACCTGCCGCTGTGCAGGTTCCATACTGCCTCTGTTATCTCCAGCCCCGGCAACCCCACCGCTAGCTGCAGCGCTGCCACCCGCAGTGGAGTGCGCCCAGCTCATTCACACACTTTAGCTGGCGGGTAGCGCTGCAGAAATCCGAGCTGCTTGCAGGCTCTGACCCACTCCTCCCTCCAGCCGCAGCGTCTCCTGGGAGCTAACCAGTCACTCCCAGTCTCCCCTTACCACAGTGCCTGGAAGCCGTGAGGTCCGCACCACGTGCATGCTATGACCCCCTCCTCCATCCAGCCGCAGCATCTCCTGGGGGCTAACCAGTCATTTCCAGTCTCACCTTACCACAGTGCCCGGCAGCTGCGCGAGGTCTGCGGTATGTGACTGAGGAGGGGGGGGGAGGGATGCGGACTGGCAGAGAAAGCAGGACTCCAGCCTGAGAGAGTCAGCCATGCCAAGTCTCCAGCAGCAGCAGATCCCAACAGGTTGGAATGGAACAGCAGCAGCCAGCAGCAGTGACTCCGGTAAGACACATCTGTCTGTCACCACTGTTTTGTCCCTAATACCAATCTCTCCCATGCCCTGTGTTCTGTCATGTCCCTGGCCTTGCCCTGCCACCCTTATTCTGGCCCTTTCACCCTTATCCTGGCCCTGTCACCCTTATGCTGGCCCTGTTACCCCTATCCTGGCCCTGTCACCCCTGTGCTTGCCCTGTGAACCCTATACTGGCCCCGTCACCCCTGTCCTGGTCCTGCCGCCCCTACCCTGGCCCTGTCACCCCTATCCTGTCCCTATCATTTCTGTCCTGGCCCCGTCACCCCTGTCCTGGCCCCGTCACCCCTGTCCTGGCCCCGTCACCCCTGTCCTGGCCCCGTCAACCCTGTACTGACCCTGTCACCCCTGTCCTGGCCCTGTTACTGCATACCCTCCAACTACCTTTTATGGCATGTACAGTACCCGCAGCGCCTCCAGACCTCTCCCCAATGCACCACACCTCCGCACCTTCCCCTCCACCACATGCGGCACTCCACCCCTCCCCCACATGCTGTGCCTCCAGACCCCCTACACCACCCGTGGCTCCCACTCCTCCACCCCTTCACCACCCACAGCACCTCCAGGCCCCTTCCACCATTCACCCCCCTTATACGTCTCCCCCCACACCTGCCCCCCTCCACCCGCAGCATCTGCAGACACCCTCCTCCATCAGCGGTCCCCCCCTCACCCACCCCTCCCCCACCAATGGCACCCCTGCACCTGCCCCTCCACCACCTGCAGCACCTCCGGACCTCCTTTTCCATCCGCCGCAACACCCGTACCTGCCCCTACCCTACCCATGGTGCCTGCGGTCCCCTACCCAACCCCCGGCTCACCCGTCCCTTCCCATCCCACAGCACCTCCGGAACCCTTCACCCATCCACAACATCCCCACACCTGCCCCTCTCCCACCCGTGGCACCCCTGCCCCTCCCCCACCTGCGGTGCCTCCGGACCCCTCCCCCATCTGCATCCCCCACTCCTCTGCCCCTCCCCCATGCGCAGCACCTCCCGAACCTTCCCCATCCGGGCCCCACCCCCACTTCTGCCTCCCCTCCACCCGCAGCATCTACAGACACCATCCGCAGTCCCCCCCGCACCCGCTACATTCTGTACATCGTGCCCTGCAGGTGCTGTTCACGCCGTCGCAAGGGGCTGCGCCTCCTTCACCATCGCACGCCCTTTCATTGTGCAATATTTAACCACTAACAAAGGAATGCAGGTAATACTCCATATAATACAAATATTAAACCCCAGAAAGGCATGCACGGGTTAAGGGGGCGTAGCCCCTTGCGACGGTGTGAAGAGCGCCCGTAGGGCGCGATGAAGCACCTAGTATATATATATATATATATATATATATATATATATAGTTACATGGTTACAATTTACACAGTAAGCAGTAATTACAAACTAATTCAAATACAGATACAGCCAGCAATACATCACCATATTTTGCTATATATGCACCCTCCGCTCCATATCACTCTCTCTCTCTCAGTAAAATCATACAGCCACTGGACAGATAGCATCTCGACCATCATCTGGGACAAAACAGAGCAGCAGGCTCTGTGTGTGTGATCAGCTGTACACTGAGTCTGTTGGGGGCGTGCACAGATCTCTTGTTATTGGTCTAGGGGAGGGAACTTTCTCATTCATGATGAGTCATTGGTCAGTTCATATGCAAGCAACATCCAGCCTTGATGGTGTAGTTACAGGAGATAGCCACTGGCACCAAGCTGCAAGCATGCTGTCTTCCAGGAAATTCATTGTTCAAATAAGAGTGACTTTAGCTTTCATACATTTAGTCATATCTACTCATGACATTGTGCTACAACCTCATCACAGGCATCAAATTAATCTACACATTAATCTGGTTACTTTGATACCAAGCACGACATGTCCATCTTGCTCCACTCCAATAATACACATACATGACGGTACTCCATTATATAATTTAAAACCTTATGATGTCTGGTGCTTGATATGTTTAAATTTATGTGCTGTATGAAATATGTGTTGAATATATCTTTGTGGCATGTCAGTGTAAATGCATATGTTACCATATATTGCGGTGCGCGCTGTGCGTATTCACAAGTATAGCGACTCATAATGTGTGGAGTCTGTATGTTCTCTCTATGTAATATTTTTTACTTCGACAGTCCACCCTTTGGCAGTAAACAATAACTGCCATAAATTATTAATATAAGAAAAATATTTCAGACAATAATTGGTGAACTAGACACACGTATGTACTCATTTCGCAAATCAGACACTTGACCATATTTGGGGAAGACAGGGAGGAGGAAAAGACATCCTCTATATGCACTCGGTGGTCACGGGACCACTGGTTGGGTGTGGGACAACATTCAACCTATAGAGTATGCTGGGACAGTGCTATGCGCTATAATGTCTGATTTGAATGAACATTTCACACATACATGTACCTACGTCTTTGTACACTGATGTACGGATTCAATTGAGGTTCTACTGGGTAGAGGGAGAAAACACAAACAAATCGTTAATGTGACATATAAAATTTTCATGATACAGTATAGTATATATATATTCCTATCATTTTCTGAACATTGTTTCCTGTGCTAACCAGTCTGTGCATACCAGTTGGACAATTTATCAGAGTTTTAAGTAAATAAGGTACAATGTCCAAGGTACTAAACATGATATATTTTATGGGGTGTCATAAGCAAGTCATTAGAATACTTTACTACTAAAGTTATAAGACATGCATTCAGTATTTGAATAAACAAAGATAAAATATAGCTATCTTTTGGGTTTCACTAACAAGTCCATTGGAAGACTTGATTATTGTTGTTAAAATACATATGCATTACATTGTATAGAGCCACAAACCACACTAGTAAAATAAAAACATCCTAACATGAGATTAAAACCACTGACAGTCTTAATTTGAAAGTGCAAACCCAACACTTTACCAACTGTGCTAACCAGTCTGCACATATCATTCACATGATTTATCAGATATTTAAGTAAATAAGCTACAATGTCCAAGGTACTAAACATGATATATTTTATGGGGTGTCATAAGCAAGTCATTAGAATACTTTACTACTAAAGTTATAAGACATGCATTCAGTATTTGAATAAACAAATATAAAATATAGCTATATTTTGGGTTTCACTAACAAGTCCATTGAAAGAATTGATTATTGTTGTTAAAATACATATGCATTCCATTGTATAGAGCCACAAACCACACTAGTAAAATAAAAACATGCTAACATGGGATTCAAACCAATTACAGTCTTAATTTGATTGTGCAAACCCAACACCTTACCAACTGTGCTAACCAGTCTACACACAATTTGCACAATTAATCAGAGATTTAAGTAAATCAGCTACAGTGTCCAAGGTACTAAACATGATATATTCTATGGGGTGTCATAAGCAAGTCATTAGAATACTTTCCTACTAAAGTTATAAGACATATGCATTCAATATTTGAGTACACAAAGAGAAAATAAAGCTATCTATTGGGTTTCACTAAAAAGTCCATTGGAAGACTTGACTATTGTTGTTAAAAGACATAGACATTCATATTATAGAGCAACAAACCACAATGCAGACCTGTAAAATAGAAACATGCTTGCATGGGTTTCAAACCAATGACCGTCTTAATTTGAAATTGCAAACCCAACACCTTACCAACTGTGCTAACCAGTCTGTGCATAGCAGCCACACAATTTATCAGAGATTAAATTAAATAAGCTACAATGTCCAAGGTACTAAAAATTATATATTCTATGGAGTGTCATAAGCAAGTCATTAGAATACTTTACTACTAAAGTTATAAGACATATGCATTCAATAATTGAGTAAACAAAGAGAAAATAAAGCTATCTATTGGGTTTCACTAAAAAGTCCATTGGAAGACTTGACTATTGTTGTTAAAAGACATAGGCATTCATATTATAGAGCAACAAACCACAATGCAGACTAGTAAAATAGAAACATGCTTGCATGGGATTCAAACCAATGACCATCTTAATTTGATAGTGCAAAACCAACACCTTACCAACTGTGCTAACCAGTCTGTGAATACTAGTTGGACAATTTATCAGAGTTTTAAGTAAATAAGCTACAATGTCCAAGGTACTAAACATGATATATTTTATGGGGTGTCATAAGCAAGTCATTAGAATACTTAACTACTAAAGTTATAAGACATGCATTCAGTATTTGAATAAACAAAGATAAAATATAGCTATCTTTTGGGTTTCACTAACAAGTCCATTGGAAGACTTGATTATTGTTGTTAAAATACATATGCATTACATTGTATAGAGCCACAAACCACACTAGTAAAATAAAAACATGCTAACATGGGATTCAAACCACTGACAGTCTTAATTTGATAGTGCAAAGCCAACACCTTACCAACTGTGCTAACCAGTCTGTTCATACCATTCATGCAATTTATCAAATATTTAAGTAAATAAGCTACAATGTCCAATGTACTAAACATGATATATTCTATGGGGTGTCATAAGCAAGTCATTAGAATACTTTACTATTAAAGTTATAAGACATATGAATTCAATATTTGAGTAAACAAAGAGAATATAAAGCTATCTATTGGGTTTCACTAAAAAGTCCATTGGAAGACTTGACTATTGTTGTTAAAAGACATAGGCATTCATATTATAGAGCAACAAACCACAATGCAGACCAGTAAAATAGAAACATGCTTGCATGGGTTTCAAACCAATAACCGTCTTAATTTGAAAGTGCAAACCCTACACCTTACCAACTGTGCTAACCAGTCTGTGCATAGCAGGTATACAATTTATCAGAGATTAAATTAAATAAGATACAATGTCCAAGGTACTAAAAATTATATATTCTATGGAGTGTCATAAGCAAGTCATTAGAATACTTTACTACTAAAGTTATAAGACATATGCATTCAATAATTGAGTAAACAAAGAGAAAATAAAGCTATCTCTTGGGTTTCACTAAAAAGTCCATTGGAAGACTTGACTATTGTTGTTAAAAGACATAGGCATTCATATTATAGAGCAACAAACCACAATGCAGACTAGTAAAATAGAAACATGCTTGCATGGGATTCAAAACAACGAACATCTTAATTTGATAGTGCAAACCCAACACCTTACCAACTGTGCTTACCAGTCTGTGCATACTAGTTGGACAATTTATCAGAGTTTTAAGTAAATAAGCTACAATGTCCAAGGTACTAAACATGATATATTTTATGGGGTGTCATAAGCAAGTCATTAGAATACTTTACTACTAAAGTTATAAGACATGCATTTAGTATTTGAATAAACAAAGATAAAATATAGCTATCTTTCGGGTTTCACTAACAAGTCCATTGGAAGACTTGATTATTGTTGTTAAAATACATATGCATTACATTGTATAGAGCGACAAACCACACTAGTAAAATAAAAACATGCTAACATGGGATTCAAACCACTGACAGTCTTAATTTGATAGTGCAAACCTAACACCTTACCAACTGTGCTAACCAGTCTGTGCATACCATTCACGCAATTTATCAAATATTTAAGTAAATAAGCTACAATGTCCAAGGTACTAAACATGATATATTTTATGGGGTGTCATATGCAAGTCATTAGAATACTTTACTACTAAAGTTATAAGACATGCATTCAGTATTTGAATAAACAAAGAGAAAATAAAGCTATCTATTGGGTTTCACTAAAAAGTCCATTGGAAGACTTGACTATTGTTGTTAAAAGACATAGGCATTCATATTATAGAGCCACATACCACAATGCAGACTAGTAAAATAAATATATGCTTTCATGGGATTCAAGCCAATGACAGTCTTATTTTGATTGTGCAAACCCAACCAACACCTTACCAACTGTGCTAACCAGTTTGTACATACCAGCCACACAATTTATCAGATGTAAGTAAATAAGCTACAATGTCCAATGTACTAAACATGATATCTTCTATGGGGTGTCATAAGCAAGTCATTAGAATACTTTACTATTAAAGTTATAAGACATATGAATTCAATATTTGAGTAAACAAAGAGAATATAAAGCTATCTATTGGGTTTCACTAAAAAGTCCATTGGAAGACTTGACTATTGTTGTCAAAAGACATATGCATTCATATTTAAGAGCCACAAACCACAATGCAGACTAGTAAAATATAAACATGCTTACATGGTATTCAAACCAATGACAGTCTTAATTTGATAGTTCAAACTGAACACCTTACCAACTGTGCTAACCAGTCTGGGCATACCAACCACGCAATTTATCAGAGATTAAAGTAAATAAGCTACAATGTCCAAGGTACTAAACATGATATATTTTATGGGGTGTCATAAGCAAGTCATTAGAATACTTTACTACTAAAGTTATAAGACATGCATTCAGTATTTTAATAAACAAAGATAAAATATAGCTATCTTTTGGGTTTCACTAACAAGTCCATTGGAAGACTTGATTATTGTTGTTAAAATACATATGCATTACATTGTATAGAGCCACAAACCACAATAGTAAAATAAAAACATCCTAACATGAGATTAAAACCACTGACAATCTTAATTTGAAAGTGCAAACCCAACACTTTACCAACTGTGCTAACCAGTCTGCGCATATCATTCACATGATTTATCAGATATTTAAGTAAATAAGCTACAATGTCCAAGGTACTAAACATGATATATTTTATGGGGTGTCATATGCAAGTCATTAGAATACTTTACTACTAAAGTTATAAGACATGCATTCAGTATTTGAATAAACAAAGAGAAAATAAAGCTATCTATTGGGTTTCACTAAAAAGTCCATTGGAAGACTTGACTATTGTTGTCAAAAGACATATGCATTCATATTATAGAGCAACAAACCACAATGCAGACCAGTAAAATAGAAACATGCTTGCATGGGTTTCAAACCAATGACCGTCTTAATTTGAAAGTGCAAACCCAACACCTTACCAACTGTGCTAACCAGTCTGTGCGTAGCAACCGCACAATTTATCAGAGATTAAATTAAATAAGCTACAATGTCCAAGGTACTCAAAATGATATATTCTATGGAGTGTCATAAGCAAGTCATTAGAATACTTTACTACTAAAGTTATAAGACATATGCATTCAATAATTGAGTAAACAAAGAGAAAATAAAGCTATCTATTAAGTTTCACTAAAAAGTCCATTGGAAGACTTGACTATTGTTGTTAAAAGACATAGGCATTCATATTATAGAGCAACAAACCACAATGCAGACTAGTAAAATAGAAACATGCTTGCATGGGATTCAAAACAATGACAGTCTTAATTTGATAGTGCAAACCCAACACCTTACCAACTGTGCTAACCAGTCTGTGCATACCAGTCGGACAATTTATCAGAGTATTAAGTAAATAAGCTACAATGTCCAAGGTACTAAACATGATATATTTTATGGGGTGTCATAAGCAAGTCATTAGTATACTTTACTACTAAAGTTATAAGACATGCATTCAGTATTTGAATATACAAAGATAAAATATAGCTATCTTTTGGGTTTCACTAACAAGTCCATTGGAAGACTTGATTATTGTTGTTAAAATACATATGCATTACATTGTATAGAGCCACAAACCACACTAGTAAAATAAAAACATGCTTACATGGGATTCAAGCCACTGACAGTCTTAATTTGATAGTGCAACCCCAACACCTTTCCAACTGTGCTAACCAGTCTGTGGATACCACTCACACAATTTATCAGATATTTAAGTAAATAAGCTACAATGTCCAAGGTACTAAACATGATATATTCTATGGGGTGTCATAAGCAAGTCATTAGAATAATTTACTACTAAAGTTATAAGACATATGCATTCAATATTTGAGTAAACAAAGAGAAAAAAAAGCTATCTATTGGGTTTCACTAAAAAAGTCCATTGGAAGACTTGACTATTGTTGTTAAAAGACATAGGCATTCATATTATAGAGCCACATACCACAATGCAGACTAGTAAAATAAAAACATGCTTTCATGGGATTCAAGCCAATGACAGTCTTAATTTGACTGTGCAAACCCAACCAACACCTTACCAACTGTGCTAACCAGTCTGTGCATACCAGCTACACAATTTATCAGATTTAAGTAAATAAGCTACAATGTCCAAGGTACTAAACATGATATCTTCTATGGGGTGTCATAAGCAAGTCATTAGAATACTTTACTATTAAAGTTATAAGACATGCATTCAGTATTTGAATAAACAAAAAGAAAATAAAGCTATCTATTGGGTTTCACTAAAAAGTCCATTGGAAGACTTGACTATTGTTGTCAAAAGACATATGCATTCATATTATAGAGCCACAAACCACAATGCAGACTAGTAAAATAAAAACATGCTTATATGGTATTCAAACCAATGACAGACTTAATTTGATAGTGCAAACCCAACACCTTACCAACTGTGCTAACCAGTCTGTGCATAGCAACTGCACAATTTATCAGAGATTAAATTAAATAAGCTACAATGTCCAAGGTACTCAAAATGATATATTCTATGGAGTGTCATAAGCAAGTCATTAGAATACTTTACTACTAAAGTTATAAGACATATGCATTCAATAATTGAGTAAACAAAGAGAAAATAAAGCTATCTATTAAGTTTCACTAAAAAGTCCATTGGAAGACTTGACTATTGTTGTTAAAAGACATAGGCATTCATATTATAGAGCAACAAACCACAATGCAGACTAGTAAAATAGAAACATGCTTGCATGGGATTCAAAACAATGACAGTCTTAATTTGATAGTGCAAACCCAACACCTTACCAACTGTGCTAACCAGTCTGTGCATACCAGTCGGACAATTTATCAGAGTATTAAGTAAATAAGCTACAATGTCCAAGGTACTAAACATGATATATTTTATGGGGTGTCATAAGCAAGTCATTAGTATACTTTACTACTAAAGTTATAAGACATGCATTCAGTATTTGAATATACAAAGATAAAATATAGCTATCTTTTGGGTTTCACTAACAAGTCCATTGGAAGACTTGATTATTGTTGTTAAAATACATATGCATTACATTGTATAGAGCCACAAACCACACTAGTAAAATAAAAACATGCTTACATGGGATTCAAGCCACTGACAGTCTTAATTTGATAGTGCAACCCCAACACCTTTCCAACTGTGCTAACCAGTCTGTGGATACCACTCACACAATTTATCAGATATTTAAGTAAATAAGCTACAATGTCCAAGGTACTAAACATGATATATTCTATGGGGTGTCATAAGCAAGTCATTAGAATAATTTACTACTAAAGTTATAAGACATATGCATTCAATATTTGAGTAAACAAAGAGAAAAAAAAGCTATCTATTGGGTTTCACTAAAAAAGTCCATTGGAAGACTTGACTATTGTTGTTAAAAGACATAGGCATTCATATTATAGAGCCACATACCACAATGCAGACTAGTAAAATAAAAACATGCTTTCATGGGATTCAAGCCAATGACAGTCTTAATTTGACTGTGCAAACCCAACCAACACCTTACCAACTGTGCTAACCAGTCTGTGCATACCAGCTACACAATTTATCAGATTTAAGTAAATAAGCTACAATGTCCAAGGTACTAAACATGATATCTTCTATGGGGTGTCATAAGCAAGTCATTAGAATACTTTACTATTAAAGTTATAAGACATGCATTCAGTATTTGAATAAACAAAAAGAAAATAAAGCTATCTATTGGGTTTCACTAAAAAGTCCATTGGAAGACTTGACTATTGTTGTCAAAAGACATATGCATTCATATTATAGAGCCACAAACCACAATGCAGACTAGTAAAATAAAAACATGCTTATATGGTATTCAAACCAATGACAGACTTAATTTGATAGTGCAAACCCAACACCTTACCAACTGTGCTAACCAGTCTGTGCATAGCAACTGCACAATTTATCAGAGATTAAATTAAATAAGCTACAATGTCCAAGGTACTACAAATGATATATTCTATGGAGTGTCATAAGCAAGTCATTAGAATACTTTACTACTAAAGTTATAAGACATATGCATTCAATAATTGAGTAAACAAAGAGAAAATAAAGCTATCTATTGGGTTTCACTAAAAAGTCCATTGGAAGACTTGAGTATTGTTGTTAAAAGACATATGCATTCATATTAAAGAGCCACAAACCACAATGCAGACTAGTAAAATAAAAACATTCTTATATAGTATTCAAACCAATGACAGTCTTAATTTGATAGTGCAAACCCAACACCTTACCAACTGTGCTAACCAGTCTGTGCATACCAGTCTGACAATTTATCAGATATTTAAGTAAATAAGCTACAATGTCCAAGGTACTAAACATGATATATTCTATGGGGTGTCATAAGCAAGTCATTAGAATACTTTACTACTAAAGTTATGACATATGCATTCAATAATTGAGTAAACAAAGAGAAAATAAAGCTATCTATTGGGTTTCACTAAAAAGTCCATTGGAAGACTTGAGTATTGTTGTTAAAAGACATATGCATTCATATTAAAGAGCCACAAACCACAATGCAGACTAGTAAAATATAAACATGCTTACATGGTATTCAAACCAATGACAGCCTTAATTTGATAGTTCAAACCCAACACCTTACCAACTGTGCTAACCATTCTGGGCACACCAGTTGGATAATTTATCAGAGATCAAAGTAAATAAGCTACAATGTCCAAAGTACTAAACATGATATATTTTATGGGGTGTCATAAGCAAGTCATTAGAATACTTTACTACTAAAGTTATAAGACATGCATTCAGTATTTAAATAAACAAAGATAAAATATAGCTATCTTTTGGGTTTCACTAACAAGTCCATTGGAAGACTTGGTTATTGTTGTTAAAATACATATGCATTACATTGTATAGAGCCACAAACCACACTAATAAAATAAAAACATGCTTACATAGGATTCAAACCAATGACAGTCTTATTTTGATAGTGCAAACCCAACACCTTAACAACTGTGCTAACCAGTCTGCACACAAGCTACACAATTGATCAGAGATTTAAGTTGATCAGCTACATTATCCAAGGTACTAAACATGATATATTCTGTGGGGTGTCATAAGCAAGTCATTAGAATACTTTACTATTAAAGTTATAAGACATATGAATTCAATATTTGAGTAAACAAAGAGAAAATAAAGCTATCTATTGGGTTTCACTAAAAAGTCAATTGAAAGACTTGACTATTGTTGTCAAAAGACATATGCATTCATATTATAGAGCCACAAACCACAATGCAGACTAGTAAAATATAAACATGCTTACATGGTATTCAAACAAATGACAGTCTTAATTTGATAGTTCAAACCGAACACCTTACCAACTGTGCTAACCAGTCTGGGCATACCAACCACGCAATTTATCAGAGATTAAAGTAAATAAGCTACAATGTCCAAAGTACTAAAAATGATATATTTTATGGGGTGTCATAAGCAAGTCATTAGAATACTTTAGTACTAAAGTTATAAGACATGCATTCAGTATTTGAATAAACAAAGATAAAATATAGCTATCTTTTGGGTTTCACTAACAAGTACATTGGAAGACTTGGTTATTGTTGTTAAAATAAATATGCATTACATTGTATAGAGCCACAAACCACACTAATAAAATAAAAACATGCTTACATAGGATTCAAACCAATGACAGTCTTAATTTGATAGTGCAAACCTTTCACCTTAACAACTGTGCTAACCAGTCTGCACGCAAGCCACAAAATTGATCAGAGATTTAAGTTAATCAGCTACAGTATCCAAGGTACTAAACATGATATATTCTGTGGGGTGTCATAAGCAAGTCATTAGAATACTTTACTATTAAAGTTATAAGACATATTAATTCAATATTTGAGTAAACAAAGAGAAAATAAAGCTATCTATTGGGTTTCACTAAAAAGTCAATTGAAAGACTTGACTATTGTTGTCAAAAGACATATGCATTCATATTATAGAGCCACAAACCCCAATGCAGACTAGTAAAATAAAAACATGCTTATATGGTATTCAAACCAATGACAGTCTTAATTTGATAGTGCAAACCCAACACCTTATCACCTGTGCTAACCAGTCTGTGCATACCAGTCACACAATTTATCAGATATTTAAGTAAATAAGCTACAATGTCCAAGGTACTAAACATGATATATTCTATGGGGTGTCATAAGCAAGTCATTAGAATACTTTACTACTAAAGTTATAAGACATATGCATTCAATATTTGAGTAAACAAAGAGAAAAAAAAAGCTATCTATTGGGTTTCACTAAAAAGTCCATTGGAAGACTTGACTATTGTTGTTAAAAGACATAGGCATTCATATTATAGAGCAACAAACCACAATGCAGACCAGTAAAATAGAAACATGCTTGCATGGGTTTCAAACCAATGACCATCTTAATTTGAAAGTGCAAACCCAGCACCTTACCAACTGTGCTAACCAGTCTGTGCATAGCAACCACACAATTTATCAGAGATTAAATTAAATAAGCTACAATGTCCAAGGTACCAAAAATGATATATTCTATGGAGTGTCATAAGCAAGTCATTAGAATACTTTACTACTAAAGTTATAAGACATGCATTCAGTATTTGAATAAACAAAAAGAAAATAAAGCTATCTATTGGGTTTCACTAAAAAGTCCATTGGAAGACTTGACTATTGTTGTCAAAAGACATATGCATTCATATTATAGAGCCACAAACCACAATGCAGACTAGTAAAATAAAAACATGCTTATATGGTATGCAAACCAATGACAGACTTAATTTGATAGTGCAAATCCAACACCTTACCAACTGTGCTAACCAGTCTGTGCATAGCAACTGCACAATTTATCAGAGATTAAATTAAATAAGCTACAATGTCCAAGGTACTACAAATGATATATTCTATGGAGTGTCATAAGCAAGTCATTAGAATACTTTACTACTAAAGTTATAAGACATATGCATTCAATAATTGAGTAAACAAAGAGAAAATAAAGCTATCTATTGGGTTTCACTAAAAAGTCCATTGGAAGACTTGAGTATTGTTGTTAAAAGACATATGCATTCATATTAAAGAGCCACAAACCACAATGCAGACTAGTAAAATATAAACATGCTTACATATTATTCAAACCAATGACAGCTTAATTTGATAGTTCAAACCCAACACCTTACCAATTGTGCTTACCAGTCTGGGCATACCAGTTGGATAATTTATCAGAGATTAAAGTAAATAAGCTACAATGTCCAAAGTACTAAACATGATATATTTTATGGGGTGTCATAAGCAAGTCATTAGAATACTTTACTACTAAAGTTATAAGACATGCATTCGGTATTTGAATAAACAAAGATAAAATATAGCTATCTTTTGGGTTACACTAACAAGTCCATTGGAAGACTTGGTTATTGTTGTTAAAATACATATGCATTACATTGTATAGAGCCACAAACCACACTAATAAAATAAAAACATGCTTACATAGGATTCAAAACAATGACAGTCTTAATTTGATAGTGCAAACCCAACTCCTTATCAACTGTGCTAACCAGTCTATGCATACCAGTCTGCCAATTTATCAGATATTTAAGTAAATAAGCTACAATGTCCAAGGTACTAAACATGATATATTCTATGGGGTGTCATAAGCAAGTCATTAGAATACTTTACTACTAAAGTTATAAGACATATGCATTCAATATTTGAGTAAACAAAGAGAAAAAAAGCTATCTATTGGGTTTCACTAAAAAGTCCATTGGAAGACTTGACTATTGTTGTTAAAAGACATAGGCATTCATATTATAGAGCAACAAACCACAATGCAGACTAGTAAAATAGAAACATGCTTGCATGGGATTCAAAACAATGACCATCTTAATTTGATAGTGCAAACCCAACACCTTACCAACTGTGCTAACCAGTCTGTGCATACCAGTTGGACAATGTATCAGAGTTTTAAGTAAATAAGCTACAATGTCCAAGGTACTAAACATGATATATTTTATAGGGTGTAATAAGCAAGTCATTAGAATACTTTACTACTAAAGTTATAAGACATGCATTCAGTATTTGAATAAACAAAGATAAAATATAGCTATCTTTTGGGTTTCACTAATAAGTTCATTGGAAGACTTGATTATTGTTGTTAAAATACATATGCATTACATTGTATAGAGCCTCAAACCACACTAGTAAAATAAAAACATGCTAACATGGGATTCAAACCACTGACAGTCTTAATTTGATAGTGCAAACCCAACACCTTACCAACTGTGCTAACCAGTATGTGCATACCTTTCATACAATTTATCAAATATTTAAGTAAATAAGCTACAATGTCCAAGGTACTAAACATGATATATTTTATGGGGTGTCATATGCAAGTCATTAGAATACTTTACTACTAAAGTTATAAGACATGCATTCAGTATTTGAATAAACAAAGAGAAAATAAAGCTGTCGATTGGGTTTCACTAAAAAGTCCATTTCAAGACTTGACTGTTGTTGTTAAAAGACATAGCATTCATATTATAGAGCCACAAACCACACTAGTAAAATAAAAACATGATTACATGGAATTCAAACCAATGACCATCTTATTTTGATAGTGCAAACCCAACCAACACTTTACCAACTGTGCTTACCAGTCTGTGCATACCAGTTAGACAATTTATCATAGTATTAAGTAAATAAGCTACAATGTCCAATGTACTAAACATGATATATTCTATGGGGTGTCATAAGCAAGTCATTAGAATACTTTACTATTAAAGTCATAAGACATATGCATTCAATATTTGAGTAAACAAAGAGAAAATAAAGCTATCTATTGGGTTTCACTAAAAAGTCCATTGGAAGACTTGACTATTGTTGTTAAAAGACATAGGCATTCATATTATAGAGC
Source organism: Pseudophryne corroboree (assembly GCF_028390025.1). Classification (NCBI taxonomy): domain Eukaryota; kingdom Metazoa; phylum Chordata; class Amphibia; order Anura; family Myobatrachidae; genus Pseudophryne; species Pseudophryne corroboree. The sequence continues at coordinate 157,521,573 of NC_086451.1, read as the reverse complement.
CACAAACCACACTAGTAAAATAAAAACATGATTACATGGGATTCAAACCAATGACCGTCTTATTTTGATACTGCGAACCCCACCAACACTAAACCAACTGTGCTAACCAGTCTGTGCATACCAGTTTATCAATTTATCATAGTTTTAAGTAAATAAGCTACAATGTCCAAGGTACTAAACATGATATATTCTATGGGGTGTCATAAGCAAGTCATTAGAATACTTTACTATTAAAGTCATAATAATAATAATAATAATAATAATAATAATTTTATTTATATAGCGCTCTTTCTCCAACAGGACTCAAGGCGCTTTACAGACATCAAAAACAATGCACATGATACAGAGGATTTGAGTAATACAACAATTGACAAGCAACAGACATAAAAGAAAACCTTAAGCCCACAGAAAGCATAACGCAGGATTGGTGCAGGCATTTTGGGTAATAACTTCCAAGGGTTGTGTATTCCACCCTCACAAGGTACCAGGTGCAGCAGCCATATTAGGCGCTCGGCGTAGGATTACCCAGGGTGGGATAGTCCACCCCTAGAAGTGATGACACAAAATGGGGGTGATTTCAGAGTCCTACAGTTCAGAGTAGGGTTCCATCAAAACCATCAGGCCTATGTATTTTTCATCCCATCCACAAGTGTACCATATGGGGAAGCCTTGTTGGGCGCACTTTGGAGGTTACACTGTGGGAGGTGAGCCATACAAGGGCCAAGGTCAAATGTGGGGAAAACTGATGCTTATGTTGTAGTATGATGTACCCTGCATGTAGGGCACAATGGAAAGGTGTGCAATCAGTGGAGGTAAACATTACAGGAAAAACACATGGTGGAGTGGAAGCGAGCAATGGAGGGAAAAAAAACAAAAAAGAAAAGAAAAAAAAAAAAAAACAGGTAACTAGTGGCAGAGTAGGATTGGGCTAACATTTTGATTAGATCTTAGTACGGGTGGGTAGGATAATGTGGGGGGCATACTCAATACTTAGAAGCAATAGGGATGTCCCTGCTGAACCTGGTCCTGTGCCCCACAGTTCCTTGTTCATCTTGGGGATTAGGCCCGGGGGCGGGCTTGATGTTCTCAGCCAGAGACATATGCATTCAATATTTGAGTAAACAAAGAGAAAATAAAGCTATCTATTGGGTTTCACTAAAAAGTCCATTGGAAGACTTGACTATTGTTGTCAAAAGACATATGCATTCATATTATAGAGCCACAAACCACAATGCAGACTAGTAAAATAAAAACTTGCTGATATGGTATTCAAACCAATGACCGTCTTAATTTGAAAGTGCAAACCCAGCACCTTACCAACTGTGCTAACCAGTCTGTGCATACCAGTTGGATAATTTATCAGAGTTTTAAGTAAATAAGCTACAATGTCCAAGGTACTAAACATGATATATTTTATGGGGTGTCATAAGCAAGTCATTAGAATACTTTACTACTAAAGTTATAAGACATGCATTCAGTATTTGAATAAACAAAGATAAAATATAGCTATCTTTTGGGTTTCACTAACAAGTCCATTGGAAGACTTGATTATTGTTGTTAAAATACATATGCATTACATTGTATAGAGCCACAAACCACACTAGTAAAATAAAAACACGCTAACATGGGATTAAAACCACTGGCAGTCTTAATTTAATAGTGCAAACCCAACACCTTACCAACTGTGCTAACCAGTCTGTGCATACCATTCATACAATTTATCAGATATTTAAGTAAATAAGCTACAATGTCCAAGGTACTAAACATGATATATTTTATGGGGTGTCATATGCAAGTCACTAGAATACTTTACTACTAAAGTTATAAGACATGCATTCAGTATTTGAATAAACAAAGAGAAAATAAAGCTATCTATTGGGTTTCACTAAAAAGTCCATTGGAAGACTTGACTATTGTTGTTAAAAGACATATGCATTCATATTATAGAGCCACAAACCACAATGCAGACTAGTAAAATAAAAACATGCTTATATGGTATTCAAACCAGTGACAGACTTAATTTGAAAGTGCAAACCCAACACCTTACCAACTGTGCTAACCAGTCTGTGCATAGCAACTGCACAATTTATCAGAGATTAAATTAAATAAGCTACAATGTCCAAGGTGCTACAAATGATATATTCTATGGAGTGTCATAAGCAAGTCATTAGAATACTTTACTACTAAAGTTATAAGACATATGCATTCAATAATTGAGTAAACAAAGAGAATATAAAGCTATCTATTGGGTTTCACTAAAAAGTCCATTGAAAGACTTGAGTATTGTTGTTAAAAGACATAGGCATTCATATTATAGAGCAACAAACCACAATGCAGACTAGTAAAATAGGAACATGCTTGCATGGGATTAAAACCAATGACCATCTTAATTTGATAGTGCAAACCCAACACCTTACCAACTGTGCTAACCAGTCTGTGCATACCAGTTGGATAATTTATCAGAGTTTTAAGTAAATAAGCTACAATGTCCAAGGTACTAAACATGATATATTTTATGGGGTGTCATAAGCAAGTCATTAGAATACTTTACTACTAAAGTTATAAGACATGCATTCAGTATTTGAATAAACAAAGATAAAATATAGCTATCTTTTGGGTTTCACTAACAAGTCCATTGGAAGACTTGATTATTGTTGTTAAAATACATATGCATTATATTGTTTAGAGCCACAAACCACACTAGTAAAATAAAAACATGCTAACATGGGATTCAAAACACTGGCAGTCTTAATTTAATAGTGCAAACCCAACACCTTTCCAACTGTGCAAACCAGTCTGTGCATACCATTCATACAATTTATCAGATATTTAAGTAAATAAGCTACAATGTCCAAGGTACTAAACATGATATATTTTATGGGGTGTCATATGCAAGTCATTAGAATACTTTACTACTAAAGTTATAAGACATGCATTCAGTATTTAAATAAACTAAGAGAAAATAAAGCTATCTATTGGGTTTCACTAAAAAGTCCATTGGAAGACTTGACTATTGTTGTCAAAAGACATATGCATTCATATTATAGAGCCACAAACCACAATGCAGACTAGTAAAATAAAAACATGCTTATATGGTATTCAAACCAATGACAGACTTAATTTGATAGTGCAAACCCAACACCTTACCAACTGTGCTAACCAGTCTGTGCATAGCAACCGCACAATTTATCAGACATTAAATTAAATAAGCTACAATGTCCAAGGTACTAAAAATGATATATTCTATGGAGTGTCATAAGCAAGTCATTAGAATACTTCACTACTAAAGTTATAAGACATATGCATTCAATAATTGAGTAAACAAAGAGAAAATAAAGCTATCTATTGGGTTTCACTAACAAGTCCATTGGAAGACTTGAGTATTGTTGTTAAAAGACATAGGCATTCATATTATAGAGCCACATACCACAATGCAGACTAGTAAAATAAATACATGCTTTCATGCCAATGACAGTCTTAATTAGATTGTGCAAACCCAACCAACACCTTACCAACTGTGCTACCAGTCTGTGCATACCAGCAACACAATTTATCAGATTTAAGTAAATAAGCTACAATGTCCAAGGTACTAAACATGATATCTTCTATGGGGTGTCATAAGCAGGTCATTAGAATACTTTACAATTAAAGTTATAAGACATATGAATTCAATATTTGAGTAAACAAAGAGAATATAAAGCTATCTATTGGGTTTCACTAAAAAGTCCATTGGAAGACTTGACTATTGTTGTCAAAAGACATATGCATTCATATTATAGAGCCACAAACCACACTAGTAAAATAAAAACATGCTAACATGGGATTCAAAACACTGGCAGTCTTAATTTGATAGTGCAAACCCAACACCTTACCAACTGTGCTAACCAGTCTGTGCATACCTTTCATACAATTTATCAGATATTTAAGTAAATAAGCTACAATTTCCAAGGTACTAAACATGATATATTTTATGGGGTGTCATATGCAAGTCATTAGAATACTTTACTACTAAAGTTATAAGACATGCATTCAGTATTTAAATAAACTAAGAGAAAATAAAGCTATCTATTGGGTTTCACTAAAAAGTCCATTGGAAGACTTGACTATTGTTGTCAAAAGACATATGCATTCATATTATAGAGCCACAAACCACAATGCAGACTAGTAAAATAAAAACATGCTTATATGGTATTCAAACCAATGACAGACTTAATTTGATAGTGCAAACCCAACACCTTACCAACTGTGCTAACCAGTCTGTGCATAGCAACCACACAATTTATCAGATATTTAAGTAAATAAGCTACAATGTCCAAGGTACTAAACATGATATATTTTATGGGGTGTCATATGCAAGTCATTAGAATACTTTACTGCTAAAGTTATAAGACATGCATTCAGTATTTAAATAAACTAAGAGAAAATAAAGCTATCTATTGGGTTTCACTAAAAAGTCCATTGGAAGACTTGACTATTGTTGTCAAAAGACATATGCATTCATATTATAGAGCCACAAACCACAATGCAGACTAGTAAAATAAAAACATGCTTATATGGTATTCAAACCAATGACAGACTTAATTTGATAGTGCAAACCCAACATCTTACCAACTGTGCTAACCAGTCTGTGCATAGCAACCACACAATTTATCAGACATTAAATTAAATAAGCTACAATGTCCAAGGTACTAAAAATGATATATTCTATGGAGTGTCATAAGCAAGTCATTAGAATACTTCACTACTAAAGTTATAAGACATATGCATTCAATAATTGAGTAAACAAAGAGAAAATAAAGCTATCTATTGGGTTTCACTAACAAGTCCATTGGAAGACTTGAGTATTGTTGTTAAAAGACATAGGCATTCATATTATAGAGCCACATACCACAATGCAGACTAGTAAAATAAATACATGCTTTCATGCCAATGACAGTCTTAATTAGATTGTGCAAACCCAACCAACACCTTACCAACTGTGCTACCAGTCTGTGCATACCAGCAACACAATTTATCAGATTTAAGTAAATAAGCTACAATGTCCAAGGTACTAAACATGATATCTTCTATGGGGTGTCATAAGCAGGTCATTAGAATACTTTACAATTAAAGTTATAAGACATATGAATTCAATATTTGAGTAAACAAAGAGAATATAAAGCTATCTATTGGGTTTCACTAAAAAGTCCATTGGAAGACTTGACTATTGTTGTCAAAAGACATATGCATTCATATTATAGAGCCACAAACCACACTAGTAAAATAAAAACATGCTAACATGGGATTCAAAACACTGGCAGTCTTAATTTGATAGTGCAAACCCAACACCTTACCAACTGTGCTAACCAGTCTGTGCATACCTTTCATACAATTTATCAGATATTTAAGTAAATAAGCTACAATGTCCAAGGTACTAAACATGATATATTTTATGGGGTGTCATATGCAAGTCATTAGAATACTTTACTACTAAAGTTATAAGACATGCATTCAGTATTTAAATAAACTAAGAGAAAATAAAGCTATCTATTGGGTTTCACTAAAAAGTCCATTGGAAGACTTGACTATTGTTGTCAAAAGACATATGCATTCATATTATAGAGCCACAAACCACAATGCAGACTAGTAAAATAAAAACATGCTTATATGGTATTCAAACCAATGACAGACTTAATTTGATAGTGCAAACCCAACACCTTACCAACTGTGCTAACCAGTCTGTGCATAGCAACCACACAATTTATCAGATATTTAAGTAAATAAGCTACAATGTCCAAGGTACTAAACATGATATATTTTATGGGGTGTCATATGCAAGTCATTAGAATACTTTACTGCTAAAGTTATAAGACATGCATTCAGTATTTAAATAAACTAAGAGAAAATAAAGCTATCTATTGGGTTTCACTAAAAAGTCCATTGGAAGACTTGACTATTGTTGTCAAAAGACATATGCATTCATATTATAGAGCCACAAACCACAATGCAGACTAGTAAAATAAAAACATGCTTATATGGTATTCAAACCAATGACAGACTTAATTTGATAGTGCAAACCCAACATCTTACCAACTGTGCTAACCAGTCTGTGCATAGCAACCACACAATTTATCAGACATTAAATTAAATAAGCTACAATGTCCAAGGTACTAAAAATGATATATTCTATGGAGTGTCATAAGCAAGTCATTAGAATACTTCACTACTAAAGTTATAAGACATATGCATTCAATAATTGAGTAAACAAAGAGAAAATAAAGCTATCTATTGGGTTTCACTAAAGTCTTCATTGGAAGACTTGAGTATTGTTGTTAAAAGACATAGGCATTCATATTATAGAGCCACATACCACAATGCAGACTAGTAAAATAAATACATGCTTTCATGCCAATGACAGTCTTAATTAGATTGTGCAAACCCAACCAACACCTTACCAACTGTGCTACCAGTCTGTGCATACCAGCAACACAATTTATCAGATTTAAGTAAATAAGCTACAATGTCCAAGGTACTAAACATGATATCTTCTATGGGGTGTCATAAGCAGGTCATTAGAATACTTTACAATTAAAGTTATAAGACATATGAATTCAATATTTGAGTAAACAAAGAGAATATAAAGCTATCTATTGGGTTTCACTAAAAAGTCCATTGGAAGACTTGACTATTGTTGTCAAAAGACATATGCATTCATATTATAGAGCCACAAACCACACTAGTAAAATAAAAACATGCTAACATGGGATTCAAAACACTGGCAGTCTTAATTTGATAGTGCAAACCCAACACCTTACCAACTGTGCTAACCAGTCTGTGCATACCTTTCATACAATTTATCAGATATTTAAGTAAATAAGCTACAATGTCCAAGGTACTAAACATGATATATTTTATGGGGTGTCATATGCAAGTCATTAGAATACTTTACTACTAAAGTTATAAGACATGCATTCAGTATTTAAATAAACTAAGAGAAAATAAAGCTATCTATTGGGTTTCACTAAAAAGTCCATTGGAAGACTTGACTATTGTTGTCAAAAGACATATGCATTCATATTATAGAGCCACAAACCACAATGCAGACTAGTAAAATAAAAACATGCTTATATGGTATTCAAACCAATGACAGACTTAATTTGATAGTGCAAACCCAACACCTTACCAACTGTGCTAACCAGTCTGTGCATAGCAACCACACAATTTATCAGATATTTAAGTAAATAAGCTACAATGTCCAAGGTACTAAACATGATATATTTTATGGGGTGTCATATGCAAGTCATTAGAATACTTTACTACTAAAGTTATAAGACATGCATTCAGTATTTAAATAAACTAAGAGAAAATAAAGCTATCTATTGGGTTTCACTAAAAAGTCCATTGGAAGACTTGACTATTGTTGTCAAAAGACATATGCATTCATATTATAGAGCCACAAACCACAATGCAGACTAGTAAAATAAAAACATGCTTATATGGTATTCAAACCAATGACAGACTTAATTTGATAGTGCAAACCCAACATCTTACCAACTGTGCTAACCAGTCTGTGCATAGCAACCACACAATTTATCAGACATTAAATTAAATAAGCTACAATGTCCAAGGTACTAAAAATGATATATTCTATGGAGTGTCATAAGCAAGTCATTAGAATACTTCACTACTAAAGTTATAAGACATATGCATTCAATAATTGAGTAAACAAAGAGAAAATAAAGCTATCTATTGGGTTTCACTAAAGTCTTCATTGGAAGACTTGAGTATTGTTGTTAAAAGACATAGGCATTCATATTATAGAGCCACATACCACAATGCAGACTAGTAAAATAAATACATGCTTTCATGCCAATGACAGTCTTAATTAGATTGTGCAAACCCAACCAACACCTTACCAACTGTGCTACCAGTCTGTGCATACCAGCAACACAATTTATCAGATTTAAGTAAATAAGCTACAATGTCCAAGGTACTAAACATGATATCTTCTATGGGGTGTCATAAGCAGGTCATTAGAATACTTTACAATTAAAGTTATAAGACATATGAATTCAATATTTGAGTAAACAAAGAGAATATAAAGCTATCTATTGGGTTTCACTAAAAAGTCCATTGGAAGACTTGACTATTGTTGGCAAAAGACATATGCATTCATATTAAAGAGCCAGAAACCACAATGCAGACTAGTAAAATAAAAACATGCTTATATGGTATTCAAACCAATGACAGTCTTAATTTGATAGCTCAAACCCAACACCTTACCAACTGTGCTAACCAGTCTGGGCATGCCAACCACGCAATTTATCAGAGATTAAAGTAAATAAGCTACAATGTCCAAAGTACTAAACATGATATATTTTATGGGGTGTCATAAGCAAGTCATTAGAATACTTTACTACTAAAGTTATAAGACATGCATTCAGTATTTGAATAAACAAAGATAAAATATAGCTATCTTTTGGGTTTCACTAACAAGTCCATTGGAAGACTTGGTTATTGTTGTTAAAATACATATGCATTACATTGTATAGAGCCACAAACCACACTAATAAAATAAAAACATGTTTACATAGGATTCAAACCAATGACAGTCTTAATTTGATAGTGCAAACCAAACACCTTAACAACTGTGCTAACCAGTCTGCACACAAGCTACACAATTGATCAGAGATTTAAGTTAATCAGCTACAGTATCCAAGGTACTAAACATGATCTATTCTGTGGGGTGTCATAAGCAAGTCATTAGAATACTTTACTATTAAAGTTATAAGACATATGAATTCAATATTTGAGTAAACAAAGAGAAAATAAAGCTATCTATTGGGTTTCACTAAAAAGTAAATTGAAAGACTTGACTATTGTTGTCAAAAGACATATGCATTCATATTATAGAGCCACAAACCACAATGCAGACTAGTAAAATAAAAACATGCTTATATGGTATTCAAACCAATGACAGTCTTAATTTGATAGTGCAAACCCAACACCTTATCAACTGTGCTAACCAGTCTGTGCATACCAGTCAGACAATTTATCAGATATTTAAGTAAATAAGCTACAATGTCCAAGGTACTAAACATGATATATTTTATAGGGTGTCATAAGCAAGTCATTAGAATACTTTACTACTAAAGTTATAAGACATGCATTCAGTATTTGAATAAACAAACATAAACTATAGCTATCTTTTGGGTTTCACTAACAAGTCCATTGGAAGACTTGATTATTGTTGTTAAAATACATATGCATTACATTGTATAGAGCCACAAACCACACTAGTAAAATAAAAACATGCTAACATAGGATTCAAACCACTGACAGTCTTAATTTGATAGTGCAAACCCAACACCTTACCAACTGTGCTAACCAGTCTGTGCATATCATTCATACAATTTATCAGATATTTAAGTAAATAAGCTACAATGTCCAAGGTACTAAACATGATATATTTTATGGGGTGTCATATGCAAGTCATTAGAATACTTTACTACTAAAGTTATAAGACATGCATTCAGTATTTGAATAAACAAAGATAAAATATAGCTATCTTTTGGGTTTCACTAACAAGTCCATTGGAAGACTTGGTTATTGTTGTTAAAATACATATGCATTACTTTGTATAGAGCCACAAACCACACTAATAAAATAAAAACATGCTTACATAGGATTCAAACCAATGACAGTCTTAATTTGATAGTGCAAACCCAGCACCTTAACAACTGTGCTAACCAGTCTGCACACAACTCACACAATTGATCAGAGATTTAAGTTAATCAGCTACAGTATCCAAGGTACTAAACATGATATATTCTGTGGGGTGTCATAAGCAAGTCATTAGAATTCTTTACTATTAAAGTTATAAGACATATGAATTCAATATTTAAGTAAACAAAGAGAAAATAAAGCTATCTATTGGGTTTCACTAAAAAGTCCATTTGAAGTCTTGACTATTGTTGTTAAAAGACATAGGCATTCATATTATAGAGCCACAAACCACACTAGTAAAATAAAAACATGATTACATGGGATTCAAACCAATGACCGTCTTATTTTGATACTGCGAACCCCACCAACACTAAACCAACTGTGCTAACCAGTCTGTGCATACCAGTTTGTCAATTTATCATAGTTTTAAGTAAATAAGCTACAATGTCCAAGGTACTAAACATGATATATTCTATGGGGTGTCATAAGCAAGTCATTAGAATACTTTACTATTAAAGTCATAATAATAATAATAATAATAATAATAATAATAATTTTATTTATATAGCGCTCTTTCTCCAACAGGACTCAAGGCGCTTTACAGACATCAAAAACAATGCACATGATACAGAGGATTTGAGTAATACAACAATTGACAAGCAACAGACATAAAAGAAAACCTTAAGCCCACAGAAAGCATAACGCAGGATTGGTGCAGGCATTTTGGGTAATAACTTCCAAGGGTTGTGTATTCCACCCTCACAAGGTACCAGGTGCAGCAGCCATATTAGGCGCTCGGCGTAGGATTACCCAGGGTGGGATAGTCCACCCCTAGAAGTGATGACACAAAATGGGGGTGATTTCAGAGTCCTACAGTTCAGAGTAGGGTTCCATCAAAACCATCAGGCCTATGTATTTTTCATCCCATCCACAAGTGTACCATATGGGGAAGCCTTGTTGGGCGCACTTTGGAGGTTACACTGTGGGAGGTGAGCCATACAAGGGCCAAGGTCAAATGTGGGAAAACTGATGCTTATGTTGTAGTATGATGTACCCTGCATGTAGGGCACAATGGAAAGGTGTGCAATCAGTGGAGGTAAACATTACAGGAAAAACACATGGTGGAGTGGAAGCGAGCAATGGAGGAAAAAAAAACGAAAAGAAAAAAAAAAAAACAGGTAACTAGTGGCAGAGTAGGATTGGGCTAACATTTTGATTAGATCTTAGTACGGGTGGGTATGATAATGTGGGGGGCATACTCAATACTTAGAAGCAATAGGGATGTCCCTGCTGAACCTGGTCCTGTGCCCCACAGTTCCTTGTTCATCTTGGGGATTAGGCCCGGGGGCGGGCTTGATGTTCTCAGCCAGAGACATATGCATTCAATATTTGAGTAAACAAAGAGAAAATAAAGCTATCTATTGGGTTTCACTAAAAAGTCCATTGGAAGACTTGACTATTGTTGTCAAAAGACATATGCATTCATATTATAGAGCCACAAACCACAATGCAGACTAGTAAAATAAAAACTTGCTGATATGGTATTCAAACCAATGACAGACTTAATTTGATAGTGCAAACCCAACACCTTACCAACTGTGCTAACCAGTCTGTGCATAGCAACCACACAATTTATCAGAGATTAAATTAAATAAGCTACAATGTCCAAGGTACTACAAATGATATATTCTATGGAGTGTCATAAGCAAGTCATTAGAATACTTTACTACTAAAGTTATAAGACATATGCATTCAATAATTGAGTAAACAAAGAGAATATAAAGCTATCTATTGGGTTTCACTAAAAAGTCCATTGAAAGACTTGAGTATTGTTGTTAAAAGACATAGGCATTCATATTATAGAGCAACAAACCACAATGCAGACTAGTAAAATAGGAACATGCTTGCATGGGATTAAAACCAATGACCATCTTAATTTGATAGTGCAAACCCAACACCTTACCAACTGTGCTAACCAGTCTGTGCATACCAGTTGGATAATTTATCAGAGTTTTAAGTAAATAAGCTACAATGTCCAAGGTACTAAACATGATATATTTTATGGGGTGTCATAAGCAAGTCATTAGAATACTTTACTACTAAAGTTATAAGACATGCATTCAGTATTTGAATAAACAAAGATAAAATATAGCTATCTTTTGGGTTTCACTAACAAGTCCATTGGAAGACTTGATTATTGTTGTTAAAATACATATGCATTATATTGTTTAGAGCCACAAACCACACTAGTAAAATAAAAACATGCTAACATGGGATTAAAACCACTGACAGTCTTAATTTGATAGTGCAAACCCAACACCTTACCAATTGTGCTAACCAGTCTGTGTATACCATTCGTACAATTTATCAGATATTTAAGTAAATAAGCTACAATGTCCAAGGTACTAAACATGATATATTTTATGGGGTGTCATATGCAAGTCATTAGAATACTTTACTACTAAAGTTATAAGACATGCATTCAGTATTTGAATAAACAAAGAGAAAATAAAGCTATCTATTGGGTTTCACTAAAAAGTCCATTGGAAGACTTGACTATTGTTGTCAAAAGACATATGCATTCATATTATAGAGCCACAAACCACAATGCAGACTAGTAAAATAAAAACTTGCTTATATGGTATTCAAACCAATGACAGACTTAATTTGATAGTGCAAACCCAACACCTTACCAACTGTGCTAACCAGTCTGTGCGTAGCAGCCGCACAATTTATCAGAGATTAAATTAAATAAGCTACAATGTCCAAGGTACTACAAATGATATATTCTATGGAGTGTCATAAGCAAGTCATTAGAATACTTTACTACTAAAGTTATAAGACATATGCATTCAATAATTGAGTAAACAAAGAGAAAATAAAGCTATCTATTGGGTTTCACTAAAAAGTCCATTGGAAGACTTGAGTATTGTTGTTAAAAGACATAGGCATTCATATTATAGAGCAACAAACCACAATGCAGACTAGTAAAATAGAAACATGCTTGCATGGGATTAAAACCAATGACCGTCTTAATTTGATAGTGCAAACCCAACACCTGACCAACTGTGCTAACCAGTCTGTGCATACCAGTTGGATAATTTATCAGAGTTTTAAGTAAATAAGCTACAATGTCCAAGGTACTAAACATGATATATTTTATGGGGTGTCATAAGCAAGTCATTAGAATACTTTACTACTAAAGTTATAAGACATGCATTCAGTATTTGAATAAACAAAGATAAAATATAGCTATATTTTGGGTTTCACTAACAAGTCCATTGGAAGACTTGATTATTGTTGTTAAAATACATATGCATTACATTGTATAGAGCCAAAAACCACACTAGTAAAATAAAAACATGCTAACATGGGATTCAAAACACTGGCAGTCTTAATTTAATAGTGCAAACCCAACACCTTTCCAACTGTGCTAACCAGTCTGTGCATACCATTCATACAATTTATCAGATATTTAAGTAAATAAGCTACAATGTCCAAGGTACTAAACATGATATATTTTATGGGGTGTCATATGCAAGTCATTAGAATACTTTACTACTAAAGTTATAAGACATGCATTCAGTATTTAAATAAACTAAGAGAAAATAAAGCTATCTATTGGGTTTCACTAAAAAGTCCATTGGAAGACTTGACTATTGTTGTCAAAAGACATATGCATTCATATTATAGAGCCACAAACCACAATGCAGACTAGTAAAATAAAAACATGCTTATATGGTATTCAAACCAATGACAGACTTAATTTGATAGTGCAAACCCAACACCTTACCAACTGTGCTAACCAGTCTGTGCATAGCAACCGCACAATTTATCAGAGATTAAATTAAATAAGTTACAATGTCCAAGGTACTACAAATGATATATTCTATGGAGTGTCATAAGCAAGTCATTAGAATACTTTACTACTAAAGTTATAAGACATATGCATTCAATAATTGAGTAAACAAAGAGAAAATAAAGCTATCTATTGGGTTTCACTAAAAAGTCCATTGGAAGACTTGAGTATTGTTGTTAAAAGACATAGGCATTCATATTATAGAGCAACAAACCACAATGCAGACTAGTAAAATAGGAACATGCTTGCATGGGATTAAAACCAATGACCGTCTTAATTTGATAGTGCAAACCCAACACTTTACCAACTGTGCTAACCAGTCTGTGCATACCAGTTGGATAATTTATCATAGTTTTAAGTAAATAAGCTACAATGTCCAAGGTACTAAACATGATATATTCTATGGGGTGTCATAAGCAAGTCATTAGAATACTTTACTATTAAAGTCATAAGACATATGCATTCAATATTTGAGTAAACAAAGAGAAAATAAAGCTATCTATTGGGTTTCACTAAAAAGTCCATTGAAATACTTGACTATTGTTGTCAAAAGACATATGCATTCATATTATAGAGCCACAAACCACAATGCAGACTAGTAAAATAAAAACATGCTTATATGTTATTCAAACCAATGACAGACTTAATTTGATAGTGCAAACCCAACACCTTACCAACTGTGCTAACCAGTCTGTGCATAGCAACCACACAATTTATCAGACATTAAATTAAATAAGCTACAATGTCCAAGGTACTAAAAATGATATATTCTATGGAGTGTCATAAGCAAGTCATTAGAATACTTCACTACTAAAGTTATAAGACATATGCATTCAATAATTGAGTAAACAAAGAGAAAATAAAGCTATCTATTGGGTTTCACTAACAAGTCCATTGGAAGACTTGAGTATTGTTGTTAAAAGACATAGGCATTCATATTATAGAGCCACATACCACAATGCAGACTAGTAAAATAAATGCATGCTTTCATGCCAATGACAGTCTTAATTAGATTGTGCAAACCCAACCAACACCTTACCAACTGTGCTACCAGTCTGTGCATACCAGCAACACAATTTATCAGATTTAAGTAAATAAGCTACAATGTCCAAGGTACTAAACATGATATCTTCTATGGGGTGTCATAAGCAGGTCATTAGAATACTTTACAATTAAAGTTATAAGACATATGAATTCAATATTTGAGTAAACAAAGAGAATATAAAGCTATCTATTGGGTTTCACTAAAAAGTCCATTGGAAGACTTGACTATTGTTGGCAAAAGACATATGCATTCATATTAAAGAGCCAGAAACCACAATGCAGACTAGTAAAATAAAAACATGCTTATATGGTATTCAAACCAATGACAGTCTTAATTTGATAGCTCAAACCCAACACCTTACCAACTGTGCTAACCAGTCTGGACATGCCAACCACGCAATTTATCAGAGATTAAAGTAAATAAGCTACAATGTCCAAAGTACTAAACATGATATATTTTATGGGGTGTCATAAGCAAGTCATTAGAATACTTTACTACTAAAGTTATAAGACATGCATTCAGTATTTGAATAAACAAAGATAAAATATAGCTATCTTTTGGGTTTCACTAACAAGTCCATTGGAAGACTTGGTTATTGTTGTTAAAATACATATGCATTACATTGTATAGAGCCACAAACCACACTAATAAAATAAAAACATGTTTACATAGGATTCAAACCAAGGACAGTCTTAATTTGATAGTGCAAACCCAACACCTTAACAACTGTGCTAACCAGTCTGCACACAAGCTACACAATTGATCAGAGATTTAAGTTAATCAGCTACAGTATCCAAGGTACTAAACATGATCTATTCTGTGGGGTGTCATAAGCAAGTCATTAGAATACTTTACTATTAAAGTTATAAGACATATGAATTCAATATTTGAGTAAACAAAGAGAAAATAAAGCTATCTATTGGGTTTCACTAAAAAGTCAATTGAAAGACTTGACTATTGTTTTTCCAAATACTTTTTATTTCAATTGAAGCGTATCAAAGAGTCACAACAAAGTACATTGATAAACATGATTGATAAGATCTATCACATGAACACTGATCTGTCATATATTCAAGACAAGTTAACTTAATAGTCTATTGTTAGGACAGAGTACATTAAATGTCATAACGAAGTTTCCTTCGAGTATGGAAAACAAATGGAATAGAATGAGTCCGGATCTATGCCCACACCCATACCTACACCCACTTCCCCCTATGATATAGTGCCTCAGTCCCCTTTAAACTAACCGGCCACGAACGAAACTGGGGGGTCCTGTTCATAAATTCTAGTTTCGTACCATAAAGTATTACGGAAACATTTCCACACTTGTTCCTTTAGTGGGTGGGATAGGGTTTCTATGTAGCTTTCCCATGTTTCGAAAAATCTTTCGGTGAACTTTTCCTTTTGTAGGGAAGCCTCCAGCCATTCCATTCTGAAAATGTGAAAAATTTTCCCTAAAAAAAGTGATAATGGCGGGGCAGAGGGCTGTATCCACATTTGTAAGATGCATTTTTTGGCAGCTGCGGAGATCATCATCAATAATTTTTTAACGCCCTGTGCCATCCTAGTGCCTTCCGGCATCATACCAAATATTGCCCATTCCGGAGTGAGCGGTAAATAGTTTACTAGGTGTTGGGTAACATATTTCCATATTTGGACCCAGAACCTCCGGATTATAGGGCACTCCCACAGACAGTGGAACAGCTCAGCTTGTTGATTACCACATCTAAGGCAGGACGCGTTTTCCAATAAACCCATTAGGTGTCTACGGTGTGGTGATAGATATGTTCTGTGCCATATATTTAAAAAGAGTTCAGTGTAGGATGCAGCAGGTATCAGCCTGATGGACAACTCAAGGTGTTTCAGCAAGTTCGCTACAGAAAGGGATGGGAAATGATCTGTCCATTGCGCTAGTCCCGCCGTTGTATCAGTGTATTGTAAGGGTGTGTGTAAGAATGAGTACAGAGTGGAGATAGCCTTGGATGAGGGGTTCCCAGCCAGCAACAATTTATCTAACGGGTTGTCATAATCCTGTGGGGCTAGTGTTCTAGAGACAGTAGCTACATAATGTTGAGCTTGTAGGTATGCTAAGGGGAATGCGTTTAGTATTGGAAAGAGTTCCACTGCCTGTGTCAGTGTGAGTGGTTTTTTTGACTCACCATGTATAAGTTGTCGCATAGAGGTAATACCATACCGTTCCCAAAGTGTGAAAGTGTGGCTCGCATTGCCATCTTGAAAACAATTATTATGGACTAGGGGGAGGAAAAGGGACGTATGTGGATTTAGGGAACATTTATGTCGCAAGATATGCCAGACCTTCCGAGTGGACATTAGTAGTGGGTTCGCTCGAACCGAGGCAGATATTTCTTCTTCGTGTAGGTGCAAGAAGGAGGTCATACTACCACCACCCAGGAAGGCAGATTCTAAGGTCGTATTGGAGTACATATTCCCTCCATGCAACCAATCTCTCAAATAGCGTAGGTGGGAGGCGTAGCTATATTCCAACACATTGGGGAGATTTACACCTCCATTGTGCCTACGCTGTTGTAATTTTACCAAACTAATTCGTGCTCGCTTACCATTCCAAATGAATGTACGTATTATTTTGTTGATTTCTGTCGTGGCATTTCTAGAGAGTAAAATAGGAAGGGATTGCAAGGGATATAGGAGCCTAGGAAATAAAATCATTTTCACCAGGTTCACTCTGCCCAAAAACGATATTTTAAGATGTCTCCAACGCTCAGTATCCTCCCTCATAGTGCGTATGATTTGTTTTAGGTTAAGGTTGTATAGGTTTGTCAAATTTTTGGGGATCTGTACCCCTAGATAGGTAATCGCTTTAGTTGTCCATCCAACTGTGGCCTCTCTGAACCAGGCTGGGCGTGCATAGCCTGGTTTTAAATATAGGGCCGTGGATTTTTCAAAATTGACCTCGAATCCCGACACTTTTCCAAATTCCCCAACACGCTACATCAGCGGTCCCAGGGTCCTCCGCGGTTCCGATAAGAACAAGAGAACATCGTCGGCAAATGCCGATATTTTTACCTCCTCCACTCCGACACTGATGCCTCTAAATTGAGACCAATTCTGTAGCACCCGTAACATAGGGTCTAATGCTAGGTTGAAGAGTAGGGGCGAGAGGGGGCAACCCTGTCTCGTCCCTCTGGTAAGCTCGATTTTGTCTCCCTTTGTTCCATTAATCAGTAATGAGGTGTGTGGTTGGGTATAGAAAAATTTTATTAGAGATTGGAACGTTAGTCCAAAGCCCCTCCTCTCTAGTATCTCATGTAGGTAGGGCCAGGAGACCATGTCAAATGCTTTAGTTGCATCTAGGCTTAGGAGCATGTTTGGGGTATCCGTCTGGAGATTCGCCGCCATTACTGCAGCTATGGCAGTGCGAATTCCCTTTACTGAATGTCTGCCTTTGGTGAAGCCCAGTTGGTGGTCTGTGAGCATGGATGCTAAAAATGATTGGAGCCTATCTGCCATTATCTTAGCTAGGATTTTGAAGTCAACGTTCAAAAGTGTGATGGGTCGGTATGAGGATGGTAGGGAAAGGTTTTTGTTGGGTTTTGGTAGAAGAGTTGTAAAAGCCTGGTTAAAAGTGGGGTACGTAGGAAATTCTGATTGGATATGTCTATATAGGGTATGAATTGCTGGGATGGCATCGTGGTGTAAGAGTTTGTAGTATTCTATGGAGTAACCATCCGGTCCTGGTGATTTGTTGAGATGCATAGAAGAGATTGCCTTGGCAATCTCCTCCTCTGTGATTGCTCTCTCGAGGTCTTCCCTCTGTAAGGGTGTTATGCAAGGGAGATTCGCCTCATCTAGTAGTTTATTTGACAAGACCGGGTCATGTGGGGTAGGTGCGTAAAGCTGACGGAAATAATTCTGGAATGTCAGTGCAATGTCCGCAGTTTTAGTGTGTAGGGTGTCAGTGCGGCTGTCGAGTATAGTAGATATGTGTCCATGTCGCTTAAAGCTTTTGGTCATGTTTGCCAGCAATGTCCCCGTTTTGTTTCCCCAGCGGAAGTATTTTTGTTTAGTGTAGTCCAGTTTTTGCTGGGCCTGTGTTACTAAGAAGCTATCATACAGTCGGCGTGATTCAATGTAGTTGTTATGAGTGAGGGGGGTAGGATCTGAGATATATGCTGCAAGGTGTGTCCGCATAGTGTTTAATAAATCATCATGTTGTGCCTTATTCACCCGGTTTCTGTTCGCTACATATGACATAATGTGTCCCCTCATCACGACCTTGGATGTTTCCCAGAATAAGACAGGGTTGTCCCAGTGTTCCAGATTATCATCCGAGAACTCCGCCCACTTCAATCTGAGAAACTTTTTGAATTGTTCTGAGTGGAAGAGGTAAGAGGGGAATCGCCAAAAGAATGGGCGTGAGCCCACGGAACGGGTATTAAGCGTAATCGAAACTGGTGCGTGGTCAGAGACCGCAATGTCCCCTATTTGGGTATCTATAGTGTCAGAGAGTAGAGGCGTGGACAACAGTATGTGGTCTATGCGAGAGAAAGACCCATGGACCGCCGAGTGGAACGTGTAAGACCTATCCGTTGGGTTAAGCACTCTCCATGGATCGATTAGAGAATGATCCGCAAGTAACCTAGTAATCTGGCGCCACTGAGGGGCCATCAGGTTCGCTGGAGTCGGGTATTTATCGATTAGAGGGTCTAAAATTGTGTTGAAATCACCGCCTATTATGAGCTCGTGGTTGCTTCTACTATGGAGTAGTTGTGAGATATGTTGGTAAAAAGCTGGTTGATCAACATTTGGAGCATACAAGTTGAGCAGAGTGAACCTAGCATCGTATATCTGAATATCCATGAGAACATAACGGCCCTCTGGGTCCATGTTTGTGTTTAAGATAGTGTAGGGGAGGTGTCGCGCCAAGATTATTGCTACTCCGCGTGATTTAGTGCGGTAAGGCGCAGAAAAGCAATCCCCTATCCACCCATCACGTAGAGCGGAGTCTTCCCCCCTTTTCCAATGTGTCTCTTGAATATAGACAATATCAGGTTTAAGTTTTTTAAGGGCGGAGGTCACTTTCTTGCGCTTTATTGGGGTGTTGAGACCCCCCACATTCCATGAGGTAATTTTGATGGAACGGGGTGATCGTTGAGTAGGGTTGTGTGGTTCAGGGTGATAAGATGTCATCCTATGCCTGTCGGGGGGTGTATGCGGCTACGGGTATATCTATTGTACGTGGGATCACCCCTGTCCCAGCAAGCAGGGAAAATCCCGAGGGCGCATCTTAGGCACAGATCCGGACCCAACATAAAAAATAAAACCATGTACAGTGAGTATAACCATAAGGATTTCAGCTTCAAAAGAAAATGTTCAAACTTTTTCCCATCCAAACAAATGTCACGCCAGCCCCTGAATAACATTTCAGTGGGTGGCAAGTATAGATAGGAACAATACATAACATGGAAAATTAACATTACACCAACTATAGGTGTTAACATAGTAGTGGTAAATCCTCGACTATCGATTACCACAAAGTCAGGAGAGCATGTCGTCTCAATTCCAGTGAGCCATTAGTGTAGATGGGAGCCTAATTACGATCAGTCAGGTGAATTCCTAGATTGGCGAGTCAATTGCAGATGGGCCCGAGCTTCAGACGGGTTGTCAAAGATAAATGTCTGCCCATTCTCGGTGATTTTTAGTTTTGCCGGGTATAACAATGCAAAACGTTTGTTGTTGTCGGCTAGAAACTTGCAAAGCGGTGAGAACTCTTTGCGTTTCTGGGCCACCGTGGCCGAGAAGTCCTGAAAGATGAGGATCCGATGGTCCTCAATGACCAAGTCGCGGATCCTTTTAAAAGCAGTTAGGATCTTCTCTTTGTCACGGTAGTCCAGAAATTTGGCGATTACTGGGCGGGGTCTCCTATCAGGTCCGTCACGCTCTGGGCCCAACCTATGGGCTCGTTCAATGCGAGGGACGTCCATGTCACTACCGAGGTTGAGCGCCTCAACTAATCGCGTGCTTATAAAATCTGTCAAGGCCAACCCTCTAACCTGTTCGGGGATGCCCACAAAGCGGAGGTTATTTCGCCTGTGTCGATTTTCTAAGTCGTCTACCTTGTCGACAAGTGTTTGGTAGGAGGCCATGGTAGAGGAGTTGGACGACCGTGTGGCGTGTAAGTTATCTTCAATGTCACTAACCCTTTGTTCCAGTGTGTTCAGCCTATTGGTGTGGTCAGTTAAGGAGGTTAAAGCTGAATCTAGGGATGTTTGTAGTTTGTCCAACCTTTTGTCAATTTTTGGCATGAGTTGGTCAAATTTAGCCTCAAATCTGGGGAGGAAATCTTTGAATTTCCCATCAATCATAGGCATGAGCAACTCAAATTTCTCCTCAATTTTTGGCATTAACACATTGAGTAATGATGCTGCCACGTCTGAGGGTGGTGCGATAGGACCTCCACTTTCCCCTATTGAGTGAGCGGGAGAAGAGTTACCCGGCGGTGAAGGCGGGGAAGGGCCAGACTTCGCTGGCGTTTTTTTGGGGTTAACCATAGTACGAGTAGTTCTGGGTGGAAGTGAGGACAGTGGTTTGTTAAGAAACTTGTCCATATACCAAGTAAGGAGATATGTGACCCCAGCTCCAAGGTATCAAGGGTAAAACAGTTCCCGCCCGGGGTTGGTGTAACAAGATAGAAAAGAGACCGCCCTCCTGTAAATTAACAAGGTCACATTTTAAAAAGTCAAGGAGTAAATACTAAAGTAAAAGTGGTCCTGAACATAATACTCTAGTGAGTATGTTTAGGAATTTGTACCAGAATCTGAGTAGTAATTGAAACACTAGTATTAAGGTCTAAGGAATATGATCCGCACTAATATCTAGTGAGTTACAGATGTTATAAATGTGTTTCTACAAAAGTATAATGCAGCACTGTGAATATTATAACAAGTATTTTCAAACCGGCCACCAGGTGGCAATACAATCATAGAAGAGAATATCTGTATGTCAGCATGCCGGCTGTGTACAGATATGTATATGTGAAGGAAGAGAGGAAAAGAGGTAGGAACAAAATAGTAACAATGGTTATGGCAGTCCTGCAATTCAGGGGGACAGAGGCGTGTTTCTTCAGAATATAGGACAGCTCATACCTTCTTTTGGTTAAATGTAAGCCGCAGCTGGAGCTTTTATAGCGCAGTGCAGTTCATAACAGTTCTCTCAGTGTGTCCCTGAGATCAGAGATAAGATGATGGTCCAGCCGTCCAGGCTCTTTAAGGGTATCAGGAGCAGAGAAGATATAAGAGGGGTCACTGGATGGGGAGGGAGAGCGTGGGGGGGGGGGTACGGAGTGCACACAAGGGGGGGACGGATTAAAGTATAGGGAGGAATATAAGTAGTTATAAGGAGTGTTAATAATGAATAGAAGGATGGGGTCACACAAACAATATTAGTAGCTGGGGGGAGAGAGTATTAGAGCAGCGTGGAATTGCAGCAGTCAGTTCAGGGACGTGGCGACGATGGTGTCCGTGGGTGCCGGGCTCCAGCGTCTGTTAGTGTCGTTGGTGCAGGGCTGAGGTAGAGGGTAGTCGTGCCACTTCTACTGGCGGGTCGCGCTTTAGGTGTGTTACAACCGCAGGGCTAAGCAGCCAGTGATCTGGGGCCGGCCAGGTGTCAGAGAGTCACTGCAGCTTTCAGCCAGATGTCGACTGTGGCAGATAGTGTTCAAGGGAGCTGCAGCGCCGATCCCACCACGCCACTTCCAAGTATCCGGAATGGCGTATTGCTCACCCCCGCAGTCACAGCCACCCCGCGTGCCCAGCAGGAGAGCAAGTGTTTCCGGCGGGTAGGTCGTCACCACAGTGGCCTCAGGTGCCAGGCCCACCAGACACAGGGCAAATAGGGAGCCAAGGGCGATGACGGGTCCGCAGCAGCTACCTCCCCGGGTCCGAACCACGGGCGCCCCTCACCACCCCCACGACTCATCAGTATATGTTCTCGGGTGTAACGGGTCCCCACCGTGCCTACGGTGTCAGATGTTGCCCCGGGTCTGCCGAGGTCACTCACCCGGGGCCACCTGCGGAAGCCGCACAGCCCTTCGCCGTGTCCGTTCCGTCTCCGGACAGCTCCGTGTAGTCGGACGGATGTAGGCAGGGAGAGCCGGGTCGCGAGCGGGGGTCACAGCGTCTCTTCTCCGGCAGCCAGCAGCAGGGTCCACAGGTGAACTCCGCGGCAGTTCAGTCGGGCGAGCACAGGGGAGCCGGAGCCTCGAGGGTGTCGCACTTAGTATGCGGCTCTGCTCTGTCACCCAGCACAAAGAGTTACCCCCAAGGGCGGCAGGTAAGGGGGATCCCAGCAGGTGTAATAGAGGCTAGGGCTGCAGGGCTGACCTAGGGATCAGTCAGCCAGTTTTCGCGCCGAGCACACGGCGTTCATGCAGGCCGTCTCGTTGAGGGCCGGCTTCCGGGGGTATACAGTCCCGCTCCTGCAAGTGTAGGGTATCCCCAGATTTCTCATAACGTGGGGCTCACTTCTAAGAGTTTCCCTGGAGAATGCAGGGGAAATATCGGGAGGATGGTGGCAGATTGATAGTCTGCAAGACGGAGCCCAACTAAAAAGCAGCCATGCTGGATGGCCCGCCCACCGGAAGTTGACTTGACTATTGTTGTCAAAAGACATATGCATTCATATAATAGAGCCACAAACCACAATGCAGACTAGTAAAATAGAAACATGCTTGCATGGGATTCAAAACAATGACCGTCTTAATTTGATAGTGCAAACCCAACACCTTACCAACTGTGCTAACCAGTCTGTGCATATTAGTTGGACAATTTATCAGAGTTTTAAGTAAATAAGCTACAATGTCCAAGGTACTAAACATGATATATTTTATGAGGTGTCATAAGCAAGTCATTAGAATACTTTACTACTAAAGTTATAAGACATGCATTCAGTATTTGAATATACAAAGATAAAATATAGCTATCTTTTGGGTTTCACTAACAAGTCCATTGGAAGACTTGATTATTGTTGTTAAAATACATATGCATTACATTGTATAGAGCCACAAACCACACTAGTAAAATAAAAACATACTTACATGGGATTCAAGCCACTGACAGTCTTAATTTGATAGTGCAAACACAACACCTTACCAACTGTGCTAACCAGTCTGTGGATACCACGCACTCAATTTATCAAATATTTAAGTAAATAAGCTACAATGTCCAAGGTACTAAACATGATATATTCTATGGGGTGTCATAAGCAAGTCATTAGAATAATTTACTACTAAAGTTATAAGACATATGCATTCAATATTTGAGTAAACAAAGAGAAAATAAAGCTATCTATTGGGTTTCACTAAAAAAGTCCATTGGAAGACTTGACTATTGTTGTTAAAAGACATAGGCATTCATATTATAGAGCCACATACCACAATGCAGACTAGTAAAATAAAAACATGCTTTCATGGGATTCAAGCCAATGACAGTCTTAATTTGATTTTGCAAACCCAACCAACACCTTACCAACTGTGCTAACCAGTCTGTGCATACTAGGCACACAATTTATCAGATTTAAGTAAATAAGCTACAATGTCCAAGGTACTAAACATGATATCTTCTATGGGGTGTCATAAGCAAGTCATTAGAATACTTTACTATTAAAGTTATAAGACATATGAATTCAATATTTGAGTAAACAAAGAGAATATAAAGCTATATATTGGGTTTCACTAAAAAGTCCATTGGAAGACTTGACTATTGTTGTCAAAAGACATATGCATTCATATTAAAGAGCCACAAACCACAATGCAGACTAGTAAAATATAAACATGCTTACATGGTATTCAAACCAATGACAGTCTTAATTTGATAGTTCAAACCGAACACCTTACCAACTGTGCTAACCAGTCTGGGCATACCACGCAATTTATCAGAGATTAAAGTAAATAAGCTACAATGTCCAAAGTACTAAACATGATATATTTTATGGGGTGTCATAAGCAAGTCATTAGAATAATTTACTACTAAAGTTATAAGACATGCATTCAGTATTTGAATAAACAAAGATAAAATATAGCTATCTTTTGGGTTTCACTAACAAGTACATTGGAAGACTTGGTTATTGTTGTTAAAATACATATGCATTACATTGAATAGAGCCACAAACCACACTAATAAAATAAAAACATGCTTACATAGGATTCAAACCAATGACAGTCTTAATTTGATAGTGCAAACCTAACACCTTAACAACTGTGCTAACCAGTCTGCACACAAGCCACCCAATTGATCAGAGATTTAAGTTAATCAGCTACAGTATCCAAGGTACTAAACATGATATATTCTGTGGGGTGTCATAAGCAAGTCATTAGAATACTTTACTATTAAAGTTATAAGACATATGAATTCAATACTTGAGTAAACAAAGAGAAAATAAAGCTATCTATTGGGTTTCACTAAAAAAGTCCATTGGAAGACTTGACTATTGTTGTTAAAAGACATAGGCATTCATATTATAGAGCCACATACCACAATGCAGACTAGTAAAATAAAAACATGCTTTCATGCCAATGACAGTCTTAATTTGATTGTGCAAACCCAACCAACACCTTACCAACTGTGCTAACCAGTCTGTGCATACCAGCAACACAATTTATCAGATTTAAGTAAATAAGCAACAATGTCCAAGGTACTAAACATGATATCTTCTATGGGGTGTCATAAGCAAGTCATTAGAATACTTTACTATTAAAGTTATAAGACATATGAATTCAATATTTGAGTAAACAAAGAGAATATAAAGCTATCTATTGGGTTTCACTAAAAAGTCCATTGGAAGACTTGACTATTGTTGTCAAAAGACATATGCATTCATATTAAAGAGCCACAAAACACAATGCAGACTAGTAAAATATAAACATGCTTACATGGTATTCAATCCAATGACAGTCTTAATTTGATAGTTCAAACCGAACACCTTACCAACTGTGCTAACCAGTCTGGGCATACCAACCAAGCAATTTATCAGAGATTAAAGTAAATAAGCTACAATGTCCAAAGTACTAAACATGATATATTTTATGGGGTGTCATAAGCAAGTCATTAGAATACTTTACTACTAAAGTTATAAGACATGCATTCAGTATTTGAATAAACAAAGATAAAATATAGCTATCTTTTGGGTTTCACTAACAAGTACATTGGAATACTTGGTTATTGTTGTTAAAATACATATGCATTACATTGTATAGAGCCACAAACCACACTAATAAAATAAAAACATGCTTACATAGGATTCAAGCCAATGACAGTCTTAATTTGATAGTGCAATCCTAACACCTTAACAACTGTGCTAACCAGTCTGCACACAAGCCACACAATTGATCAGAGATTTAAGTTAATCAGCTACAGTATCCAAGGTACTAAACATGATATATTCTGTGGGGTGTCATAAGCAAGTCATTAGAATACTTTACTATTAAAGTTATAAGACATATGAATTCAATACTTGAGTAAACAAAGAGAAAATAAAGCTATCTATTGGGTTTCACTAAAAAGTCAATTGAAAGACTTGACTATTGTTGTCAAAAGACATATGCATTCATATTAAAGAGCCACAAAACACAATGCAGACTAGTAAAATATAAACATGCTTACATGGTATTCAATCCAATGACAGTCTTAATTTGATAGTTCAAACCGAACACCTTACCAACTGTGCTAACCAGTCTGGGCATACCAACCAAGCAATTTATCAGAGATTAAAGTAAATAAGCTACAATGTCCAAAGTACTAAACATGATATATTTTATGGGGTGTCATAAGCAAGTCATTAGAATACTTTACTACTAAAGTTATAAGACATGCATTCAGTATTTGAATAAACAAAGATAAAATATAACTATCTTTTGGGTTTCACTAACAAGTACATTGGAATACTTGGTTATTGTTGTTAAAATACATATGCATTACATTGTATAGAGCCACAAA
Organism: Pseudophryne corroboree; assembly: GCF_028390025.1. NCBI lineage: Eukaryota > Metazoa > Chordata > Amphibia > Anura > Myobatrachidae > Pseudophryne > Pseudophryne corroboree. The sequence goes on along the minus strand of NC_086451.1, from coordinate 157,494,995 downwards.
CCACACTAATAAAATAAAAACATGCTTACATAGGATTCAAGCCAATGACAGTCTTAATTTAATAGTGCAATCCTAACACCTTAACAACTGTGCTAACCAGTCTGCACACAAGCCACACAATTGATCAGAGATTTAAGTAAATAAGCTACAATGTCCAAGGTACTCAAAATGATATATTCTATGGAGTGTCATAAGCAAGTCATTAGAATACTTTACTACTAAAGTTACAAGACATATGCATTCAATAATTGAGTAAACAAAGAGAAAATAAAGCTATCTATTGGGTTTCACTAAAAAGTCAATTGAAAGACTTGACTATTGTTGTCAAAAGACATATGCATTCATATTATAGAGCCACAAACCACAATGCAGACTAGTAAAATAAAAACATGCTTATATGGTATTTAAACCAATGACAGTCTTAATTTGATAGTGCAAACCCAACACCTTACCAACCGTGCTAACCAGTCTGTGCATACCAGTCACACAATGTATCAGATATTTAAGTAAATAAGCTACAATGTCCAAGGTACTAAACATGATATATTCTATGGGGTGTCATAAGCAAGTCATTAGAATACTTTACTATTAAAGTTATAAGACATATGAATTCAATATTTGAGTAAACAAAGAGAAAATAAAGCTATCTATTGGGTTTCACTAAAAAGTCCATTGGAAGACTTGACTATTGTTGTTAAAAGACATAGGCATTCATATTATAGAGCAACAAACCACAATGCAGACTAGTAAAATAGAAACATGCTTGCATGGGATTCAAAACAATGACGGTCTTAATTTGATAGTGCAAACCCAACACCTTACCAACTGTGCTAACCAGTCTGGGCATACCAACCACGCAATTTATCAGAGATTAAAGTAAATAAGCTACAATGTCCAAAGTACTAAACATGATATATTTTATGGGGTGTCATAAGCAAGTCATTAGAATACTTTACTACTAAAGTTATAAGACATGCATTCAGTATTTGAATAAACAAAGATAAAATATAGCTATCTTTTGGGTTTCACTAACAAGTACATTGGAAGACTTGGTTATTGTTGTTAAAATACATATGCATTACATTGAATAGAGCCACAAACCACACTAATAAAATAAAAACATGCTTACATAGGATTCAAACCAATGACAGTCTTAATTTGATAGTGCAAACCTAACACCTTAACAACTGTGCTAACCAGTCTGCACACAAGCCACCCAATTGAGCAGAGATTTAAGTTAATCAGCTACAGTATCCAAGGTACTAAACATGATATATTCTGTGGGGTGTCATAAGCAAGTCATTAGAATACTTTACTATTAAAGTTATAAGACATATGAATTCAATACTTGAGTAAACAAAGAGAAAATAAAGCTATCTATTGGGTTTCACTAAAAAAGTCCATTGGAAGACTTGACTATTGTTGTTAAAAGACATAGGCATTCATATTATAGAGCCACATACCACAATGCAGACTAGTAAAATAAAAACATGCTTTCATGCCAATGACAGTCTTAATTTGATTGTGCAAACCCAACCAACACCTTACCAACTGTGCTAACCAGTCTGTGCATACCAGCAACACAATTTATCAGATTTAAGTAAATAAGCTACAATGTCCAAGGTACTAAACATGATATCTTCTATGGGGTGTCATAAGCAAGTCATTAGAATACTTTACTATTAAAGTTATAAGACATATGAATTCAATATTTGAGTAAACATAGAGAATATAAAGCTATCTATTGGGTTTCACTAAAAAGTCCATTGGAAGACTTGACTATTGTTGTCAAAAGACATATGCATTCATATTAAAGAGCCACAAAACACAATGCAGACTAGTAAAATATAAACATGCTTACATGGTATTCAATCCAATGACAGTCTTAATTTGATAGTTCAAACCGAACACCTTACCAACTGTGCTAACCAGTCTGGGCATACCAACCAAGCAATTTATCAGAGATTAAAGTAAATAAGCTACAATGTCCAAAGTACTAAACATGATATATTTTATGGGGTGTCATAAGCAAGTCATTAGAATACTTTACTACTAAAGTTATAAGACATGCATTCAGTATTTGAATAAACAAAGATAAAATATAGCTATCTTTTGGGTTTCACTAACAAGTACATTGGAATACTTGGTTATTGTTGTTAAAATACATATGCATTACATTGTATAGAGCCACAAACCACACTAATAAAATAAAAACATGCTTACATAGGATTCAAGCCAATGACAGTCTTAATTTGATAGTGCAATCCTAACACCTTAACAACTGTGCTAACCAGTCTGCACACAAGCCACACAATTGATCAGAGATTTAAGTTAATCAGCTACAGTATCCAAGGTACTAAACATGATATATTCTGTGGGGTGTCATAAGCAAGTCATTAGAATACTTTACTATTAAAGTTATAAGACATATGAATTCAATACTTGAGTAAACAAAGAGAAAATAAAGCTATCTATTGGGTTTCATTAAAAAGTCCATTGGAAGACTTGACTATTGTTGTTAAAAGACATAGGCATTCATATTATAGAGCAACAAACCACAATGCAGACTAGTAAAATAGAAACATGCTTGCATGGGATTCAAAACAATGACCGTCTTAATTTGATAGTGCAAACCCAACACCTTACCAACTGTGCTAACCAGTCTGTGCATATTAGTTGGACAATTTATCAGAGTTTTAAGTAAATAAGCTACAATGTCCAAGGTACTAAACATGATATATTTTATGAGGTGTCATAAGCAAGTCATTAGAATACTTTACTACTAAAGTTATAAGACATGCATTCAGTATTTGAATATACAAAGATAAAATATAGCTATCTTTTGGGTTTCACTAACAAGTCCATTGGAAGACTTGATTATTGTTGTTAAAATACATATGCATTACATTGTATAGAGCCACAAACCACACTAGTAAAATAAAAACATACTTACATGGGATTCAAGCCACTGACAGTCTTAATTTGATAGTGCAAACACAACACCTTACCAACTGTGCTAACCAGTCTGTGGATACCACGCACTCAATTTATCAAATATTTAAGTAAATAAGCTACAATGTCCAAGGTACTAAACATGATATATTCTATGGGGTGTCATAAGCAAGTCATTAGAATAATTTACTACTAAAGTTATAAGACATATGCATTCAATATTTGAGTAAACAAAGAGAAAATAAAGCTATCTATTGGGTTTCACTAAAAAAGTCCATTGGAAGACTTGACTATTGTTGTTAAAAGACATAGGCATTCATATTATAGAGCCACATACCACAATGCAGACTAGTAAAATAAAAACATGCTTTCATGGGATTCAAGCCAATGACAGTCTTAATTTGATTGTGCAAACCCAACCAACACCTTACCAACTGTGCTAACCAGTCTGTGCATACTAGGCACACAATTTATCAGATTTAAGTAAATAAGCTACGATGTCCAAGGTACTAAACATGATATCTTCTATGGGGTGTCATAAGCAAGTCATTAGAATACTTTACTATTAAAGTTATAAGACATATGAATTCAATATTTGAGTAAACAAAGAGAATATAAAGCTATATATTGGGTTTCACTAAAAAGTCCATTGGAAGACTTGACTATTGTTGTCAAAAGACATATGCATTCATATTAAAGAGCCACAAACCACAATGCAGACTAGTAAAATATAAACATGCTTACATGGTATTCAAACCAATGACAGTCTTAATTTGATAGTTCAAACCGAACACCTTACCAACTGTGCTAACCAGTCTGGGCATACCAACCACGCAATTTATCAGAGATTAAAGTAAATAAGCTACAATGTCCAAAGTACTAAACATGATATATTTTATGGGGTGTCATAAGCAAGTCATTAGAATACTTTACTACTAAAGTTATAAGACATGCATTCAGTATTTGAATAAACAAAGATAAAATATAGCTATCTTTTGGGTTTCACTAACAAGTACATTGGAAGACGTGGTTATTGTTGTTAAAATACATATGCATTACATTGAATAGAGCCACAAACCACACTAATAAAATAAAAACATGCTTACATAGGATTCAAACCAATGACAGTCTTAATTTGACAGTGCAAACCTAACACCTTAACAACTGTGCTAACCAGTCTGCACACAAGCCACCCAATTGATCAGAGATTTAAGTTAATCAGCTACAGTATCCAAGGTACTAAACATGATATATTCTGTGGGGTGTCATAAGCAAGTCATTAGAATACTTTACTATTAAAGTTATAAGACATATGAATTCAATACTTGAGTAAACAAAGAGAAAATAAAGCTATCTATTGGGTTTCACTAAAAAAGTCCATTGGAAGACTTGACTATTGTTGTTAAAAGACATAGGCATTCATATTATAGAGCCACATACCACAATGCAGACTAGTAAAATAAAAACATGCTTTCATGCCAATGACAGTCTTAATTTGATTGTGCAAACCCAACCAACACCTTACCAACTGTGCTAACCAGTCTGTGCATACCAGCAACACAATTTATCAGATTTAAGTAAATAAGCTACAATGTCCAAGGTACTAAACATGATATCTTCTATGGGGTGTCATAAGCAAGTCATTAGAATACTTTACTATTAAAGTTATAAGACATATGAATTCAATATTTGAGTAAACAAAGAGAATATAAAGCTATCTATTGGGTTTCACTAAAAAGTCAATTGAAAGACTTGACTATTGTTGTCAAAAGACATATGTATTCATATTAAAGAGCCACAAAACACAATGCAGACTAGTAAAATATAAACATGCTTACATGGTATTCAATCCAATGACAGTCTTAATTTGATAGTTCAAACCGAACACCTTACCAACTGTGCTAACCAGTCTGGGCATACCAACCAAGCAATTTATCAGAGATTAAAGTAAATAAGCTACAATGTCCAAAGTACTAAACATGATATATTTTATGGGGTGTCATAAGCAAGTCATTAGAATACTTTACTACTAAAGTTATAAGACATGCATTCAGTATTTGAATAAACAAAGATAAAATATAGCTATCTTTTGGGTTTCACTAACAAGTACATTGGAATACTTGGTTATTGTTGTTAAAATACATATGCATTACATTGTATAGAGCCACAAACCACACTAATAAAATAAAAACATGCTTACATAGGATTCAAGCCAATGACAGTCTTAATTTGATAGTGCAAACCTAACACCTTAACAACTGTGCTAACCAGTCTGCACACAAGCCACACAATTGATCAGAGATTTAAGTTAATCAGCTACAGTATCCAAGGTACTAAACATGATCTATTCTGTGGGGTGTCATAAGCAAGTCATTAGAATACTTTACTACTAAAGTTATAAGACATGCATTCAGTATTTGAATAAACAAAGATAAAATATAGCTATCTTTTGGGTTTCACTAACAAGTACATTGGAATACTTGGTTATTGTTGTTAAAATACATATGCATTACATTGTATAGAGCCACAAACCACACTAATAAAATAAAAACATGCTTACATAGGATTCAAGCCAATGACAGTCTTAATTTGATAGTGCAATCCTAACACCTTAACAACTGTGCTAACCAGTCTGCACACAAGCCACACAATTGATCAGATATTTAAGTAAATAAGCTACAATGTCCAAGGTACTCAAAATGATATATTCTATGGAGTGTCATAAGCAAGTCATTAGAATACTTTACTACTAAAGTTACAAGACATATGCATTCAATAATTGAGTAAACAAAGAGAAAATAAAGCTATCTATTGGGTTTCACTAAAAAGTCAATTGAAAGACTTGACTATTGTTGTCAAAAGACATATGCATTCATATTATAGAGCCACAAACCACAATGCAGACTAGTAAAATAAAAACATGCTTATATGGTATTTAAACCAATGACAGTCTTAATTTGATAGTGCAAACCCAACACCTTACCAACCGTGCTAACCAGTCTGTGCATACCAGTCACACAATGTATCAGATATTTAAGTAAATAAGCTACAATGTCCAAGGTACTAAACATGATATATTCTATGGGGTGTCATAAGCAAGTCATTAGAATACTTTACTATTAAAGTTATAAGACATATGAATTCAATATTTGAGTAAACAAAGAGAAAATAAAGCTATCTATTGGGTTTCACTAAAAAGTCCATTGGAAGACTTGACTATTGTTGTTAAAAGACATAGGCATTCATATTATAGAGCAACAAACCACAATGCAGACTAGTAAAATAGAAACATGCTTGCATGGGATTCAAAACAATGACGGTCTTAATTTGATAGTGCAAACCCAACACCTTACCAACTGTGCTAACCAGTCTGGGCATACCAACCACGCAATTTATCAGAGATTAAAGTAAATAAGCTACAATGTCCAAAGTACTAAACATGATATATTTTATGGGGTGTCATAAGCAAGTCATTAGAATACTTTACTACTAAAGTTATAAGACATGCATTCAGTATTTGAATAAACAAAGATAAAATATAGCTATCTTTTGGGTTTCACTAACAAGTACATTGGAAGACTTGGTTATTGTTGTTAAAATACATATGCATTACATTGAATAGAGCCACAAACCACACTAATAAAATAAAAACATGCTTACATAGGATTCAAACCAATGACAGTCTTAATTTGATAGTGCAAACCTAACACCTTAACAACTGTGCTAACCAGTCTGTGCATACCAGCAACACAATTTATCAGATTTAAGTAAATAAGCTACAATGTCCAAGGTACTAAACATGATATCTTCTATGGGGTGTCATAAGCAAGTCATTAGAATACTTTACTATTAAAGTTATAAGACATATGAATTCAATATTTGAGTAAACATAGAGAATATTAAGCTATCTATTGGGTTTCACTAAAAAGTCCATTGGAAGACTTGACTATTGTTGTCAAAAGACATATGCATTCATATTAAAGAGCCACAAAACACAATGCAGACTAGTAAAATATAAACATGCTTACATGGTATTCAATCCAATGACAGTCTTAATTTGATAGTTCAAACCGAACACCTTACCAACTGTGCTAACCAGTCTGGGCATACCAACCAAGCAATTTATCAGAGATTAAAGTAAATAAGCTACAATGTCCAAAGTACTAAACATGATATATTTTATGGGGTGTCATAAGCAAGTCATTAGAATACTTTACTACTAAAGTTATAAGACATGCATTCAGTATTTGAATAAACAAAGATAAAATATAGCTATCTTTTGGGTTTCACTAACAAGTACATTGGAATACTTGGTTATTGTTGTTAAAATACATATGCATTACATTGTATAGAGCCACAAACCACACTAATAAAATAAAAACATGCTTACATAGGATTCAAGCCAATGACAGTCTTAATTTGATAGTGCAAACCTAACACCTTAACAACTGTGCTAACCAGTCTGCACACAAGCCACACAATTGATCAGAGATTTAAGTTAATCAGCTACAGTATCCAAGGTACTAAACATGATCTATTCTGTGGGGTGTCATAAGCAAGTCATTAGAATACTTTACTATTAAAGTTATAAGACATATGAATTCAATATTTGAGTAAACAAAGAGAAAATAAAGCTATCTATTGGGTTTCACTAAAAAGTCAATTGAAAGACTTGACTATTGTTTTTCCAAATACTTTTTATTTCAATTGAAGCGTATCAAAGAGTCACAACAAAGTACATTGATAAACATGATTGATAAGATCTATCACATGAACACTGATCTGTCATATATTCAAGACAAGTTAACTTAATAGTCTATTGTTAGGACAGAGTACATTAAATGTCATAACGAAGTTTCCTTCGAGTATGGAAAACAAATGGAATAGAATGAGTCCGGATCTATGCCCACACCCATACCTACACCCACTTCCCCCTATGATATAGTGCCTCAGTCCCCTTTAAACTAACCGGCCACGAACGAAACTGGGGGGTCCTGTTCATAAATTCTAGTTTCGTACCATAAAGTATTACGGAAACATTTCCACACTTGTTCCTTTAGTGGGTGGGATAGGGTTTCTATGTAGCTTTCCCATGTTTCGAAAAATCTTTCGGTGAACTTTTCCTTTTGTAGGGAAGCCTCCAGCCATTCCATTCTGAAAATGTGAAAAATTTTCCCTAAAAAAAGTGATAATGGCGGGGCAGAGGGCTGTATCCACATTTGTAAGATGCATTTTTTGGCAGCTGCGGAGATCATCATCAATAATTTTTTTAACGCCCTGTGCCATCCTAGTGCCTTCCGGCATCATACCAAATATTGCCCATTCCGGAGTGAGCGGTAAATAGTTTACTAGGTGTTGGGTAACATATTTCCATATTTGGACCCAGAACCTCCGGATTATAGGGCACTCCCACAGACAGTGGAACAGCTCAGCTCGTTGATTACCACATCTAAGGCAGGACGCGTTTTCCAATAAACCCATTAGGTGTCTACGGTGTGGTGATAGATATGTTCTGTGCCATATATTTAAAAAGAGTTCAGTGTAGGATGCAGCAGGTATCAGCCTGATGGACAACTCAAGGTGTTTCAGCAAGTTCGCTACAGAAAGGGATGGGAAATGATCTGTCCATTGCGCTAGTCCCGCCGTTGTATCAGTGTATTGTAAGGGTGTGTGTAAGAATGAGTACAGAGTGGAGATAGCCTTGGATGAGGGGTTCCCAGCCAGCAACAATTTATCTAACGGGTTGTCATAATCCTGTGGGGCTAGTGTTCTAGAGACAGTAGCTACATAATGTTGAGCTTGTAGGTATGCTAAGGGGAATGCGTTTAGTATTGGAAAGAGTTCCACTGCCTGTGTCAGTGTGAGTGGTTTTTTTGACTCACCATGTATAAGTTGTCGCATAGAGGTAATACCATACCGTTCCCAAAGTGTGAAAGGGTGGCTCGCATTGCCATCTTGAAAACAATTATTATGGACTAGGGGGAGGAAAAGGGACGTATGTGGATTTAGGGAACATTTATGTCGCAAGATATGCCAGACCTTCCGAGTGGACATTAGTAGTGGGTTCGCTCGAACCGAGGCAGATATTTCTTCTTCGTGTAGGTGCAAGAAGGAGGTCATACTACCACCACCCAGGAAGGCAGATTCTAAGGTCGTATTGGAGTACATATTCCCTCCATGCAACCAATCTCTCAAATAGCGTAGGTGGGAGGCGTAGCTATATTCCAACACATTGGGGAGATTTACACCTCCATTGTGCCTACGCTGTTGTAATTTTACCAAACTAATTCGTGCTCGCTTACCATTCCAAATGAATGTACGTATTATTTTGTTGATTTCTGTCGTGGCATTTCTAGAGAGTAAAATAGGAAGGGATTGCAAGGGATATAGGAGCCTAGGAAATAAAATCATTTTCACCAGGTTCACTCTGCCCAAAAACGATATTTTAAGATGTCTCCAACGCTCAGTATCCTCCCTCATAGTGCGTATGATTTGTTTTAGGTTAAGGTTGTATAGGTTTGTCAAATTTTTGGGGATCTGTACCCCTAGATAGGTAATCGCTTTAGTTGTCCATCCAACTGTGGCCTCTCTGAACCAGGCTGGGCGTGCATAGCCTGGTTTTAAATATAGGGCCGTGGATTTTTCAAAATTGACCTCGAATCCCGACACTTTTCCAAATTCCCCAACACGCTCCATCAGCGGTCCCAGGGTCCTCCGCGGTTCCGATAAGAACAAGAGAACATCGTCGGCAAATGCCGATATTTTTACCTCCTCCACTCCGACACTGATGCCTCTAAATTGAGACCAATTCTGTAGCACCCGTAACATAGGGTCTAATGCTAGGTTGAAGAGTAGGGGCGAGAGGGGGCAACCCTGTCTCGTCCCTCTGGTAAGCTCGATTTTGTCTCCCTTTGTTCCATTAATCAGTAATGAGGTGTGTGGTTGGGTATAGAAAAATTTTATTAGAGATTGGAACGTTAGTCCAAAGCCCCTCCTCTCTAGTATCTCATGTAGGTAGGGCCAGGAGACCATGTCAAATGCTTTAGTTGCATCTAGGCTTAGGAGCATGTTTGGGGTATCCGTCTGGAGATTCGCCGCCATTACTGCAGCTATGGCAGTGCGAATTCCCTTTACTGAATGTCTGCCTTTGGTGAAGCCCAGTTGGTGGTCTGTGAGCATGGATGCTAAAAATGATTGGAGCCTATCTGCCATTATCTTAGCTAGAATTTTGAAGTCAACGTTCAAAAGTGTGATGGGTCGGTATGAGGATGGTAGGGAAAGGTTTTTGTTGGGTTTTGGTAGAAGAGTTGTAAAAGCCTGGTTAAAAGTGGGGTACGTAGGAAATTCTGATTGGATATGTCTATATAGGGTATGAATTGCTGGGATGGCATCGTGGTGTAAGAGTTTGTAGTATTCTATGGAGTAACCATCCGGTCCTGGTGATTTGTTGAGATGCATAGAAGAGATTGCCTTGGCAATCTCCTCCTCTGTGATTGCTCTCTCGAGGTCTTCCCTCTGTAAGGGTGTTATGCAAGGGAGATTCGCCTCATCTAGTAGTTTATTTGACAAGACCGGGTCATGTGGGGTAGGTGCGTAAAGCTGACGGAAATAATTCTGGAATGTCCGTGCAATGTCAGCAGTTTTAGTGTGTAGGGTGTCAGTGCGGCTGTCGAGTATAGTAGATATGTGTCCATGTCGCTTAAAGCTTTTGGTCATGTTTGCCAGCAATGTCCCCGTTTTGTTTCCCCAGCGGAAGTATTTTTGTTTAGTGTAGTCCAGTTTTTGCTGGGCCTGTGTTACTAAGAAGCTATCATACAGTCGGCGTGATTCAATGTAGTTGTTATGAGTGAGGGGGGTAGGATCTGAGATATATGCTGCAAGGTGTGTCCGCATAGTGTTTAATAAATCATCATGTTGTGCCTTATTCACCCGGTTTCTGTTCGCTACATATGACATAATGTGTCCCCTCATCACGACCTTGGATGTTTCCCAGAATAAGACAGGGTTGTCCCAGTGTTCCAGATTATCATCCGAGAACTCCGCCCACTTCAATCTGAGAAACTTTTTGAATTGTTCTGAGTGGAAGAGGTAAGAGGGGAATCGCCAAAAGAATGGGCGTGAGCCCACGGAACGGGTATTAAGCGTAATCGAAACTGGTGCGTGGTCAGAGACCGCAATGTCCCCTATTTGGGTATCTATAGTGTCAGAGAGTAGAGGCGTGGACAACAGTATGTGGTCTATGCGAGAGAAAGACCCATGGACCGCCGAGTGGAACGTGTAAGACCTATCCGTTGGGTTAAGCACTCTCCATGGATCGATTAGAGAATGATCCGCAAGTAACCTAGTAATCTGGCGCCACTGAGGGGCCATCAGGTTCGCTGGAGTCGGGTATTTATCGATTAGAGGGTCTAAAATTGTGTTGAAATCACTGCCTATTATGAGCTCGTGGTTGCTTCTACTATGGAGTAGTTGCGAGATATGTTGGTAAAAAGCTGGTTGATCAACATTTGGAGCATACAAGTTGAGCAGAGTGAACCTAGCATCGTATATCTGAATATCCATGAGAACATAACGGCCCTCTGGGTCCATGTTTGTGTTTAAGATAGTGTAGGGGAGGTGTCGCGCCAAGATTATTGCTACTCCGCGTGATTTAGTGCGGTAAGGCGCAGAAAAGCAATCCCCTATCCACCCATCACGTAGAGCGGAGTCTTCCCCCCTTTTCCAATGTGTCTCTTGAATATAGACAATATCAGGTTTAAGTTTTTTAAGGGCGGAGGTCACTTTCTTGCGCTTTATTGGGGTGTTGAGACCCCCCACATTCCATGAGGTAATTTTGATGGAACGGGGTGATCGTTGAGTAGGGTTGTGTGGTTCAGGGTGATAAGATGTCATCCTATGCCTGTCGGGGGGTGTATGCGGCTACGGGTATATCTATTGTACGTGGGATCACCCCTGTCCCAGCAAGCAGGGAAAATCCCGAGGGCGCATCTTAGGCACAGATCCGGACCCAACATAAAAAATAAAACCATGTACAGTGAGTATAACCATAAGGATTTCAGCTTCAAAAGAAAATGTTCAAACTTTTTCCCATCCAAACAAATGTCACGCCAGCCCCTGAATAACATTTCAGTGGGTGGCAAGTATAGATAGGAACAATACATAACATGGAAAATTAACATTACACCAACTATAGGTGTTAACATAGTAGTGGTAAATCCTCGACTATCGATTACCACAAAGTCAGGAGAGCATGTCGTCTCAATTCCAGTGAGCCATTAGTGTAGATGGGAGCCTAATTACGATCAGTCAGGTGAATTCCTAGATTGGCGAGTCAATTGCAGATGGGCCCGAGCTTCAGACGGGTTGTCAAAGATAAATGTCTGCCCATTCTCGGTGATTTTTAGTTTTGCCGGGTATAACAATGCAAAACGTTTGTTGTTGTCGGCTAGAAACTTGCAAAGCGGTGAGAACTCTTTGCGTTTCTGGGCCACCGTGGCCGAGAAGTCCTGAAAGATGAGGATCCGATGGTCCTCAATGACCAAGTCGCGGATCCTTTTAAAAGCAGTTAGGATCTTCTCTTTGTCACGGTAGTCCAGAAATTTGGCGATTACTGGGCGGGGTCTCCTATCAGGTCCGTCACGCTCTGGGCCCAACCTATGGGCTCGTTCAATGCGAGGGACGTCCATGTCACTACCGAGGTTGAGCGCCTCAACTAATCGCGTGCTTATAAAATCTGTCAAGGCCAACCCTCTAACCTGTTCGGGGATGCCCACAAAGCGGAGGTTATTTCGCCTGTGTCGATTTTCTAAGTCGTCTACCTTGTCGACAAGTGTTTGGTAGGAGGCCATGGTAGAGGAGTTGGACGACCGTGTGGCGTGTAAGTTATCTTCAATGTCACTAACCCTTTGTTCCAGTGTGTTCAGCCTATTGGTGTGGTCAGTTAAGGAGGTTAAAGCTGAATCTAGGGATGTTTGTAGTTTGTCCAACCTTTTGTCAATTTTTGGCATGAGTTGGTCAAATTTAGCCTCAAATCTGGGGAGGAAATCTTTGAATTTCCCATCAATCATAGGCATGAGCAACTCAAATTTCTCCTCAATTTTTGGCATTAACACATTGAGTAATGATGCTGCCACGTCTGAGGGTGGTGCGATAGGACCTCCACTTTCCCCTATTGAGTGAGCGGGAGAAGAGTTACCCGGCGGTGAAGGCGGGGAAGGGCCAGACTTCGCTGGCGTTTTTTTGGGGTTAACCATAGTACGAGTAGTTCTGGGTGGAAGTGAGGACAGTGGTTTGTTAAGAAACTTGTCCATATACCAAGTAAGGAGATATGTGACCCCAGCTCCAAGGTATCAAGGGTAAAACAGTTCCCGCCCGGGGTTGGTGTAACAAGATAGAAAAGAGACCGCCCTCCTGTAAATTAACAAGGTCACATTTTAAAAAGTCAAGGAGTAAATACTAAAGTAAAAGTGGTCCTGAACATAATACTCTAGTGAGTATGTTTAGGAATTTGTACCAGAATCTGAGTAGTAATTGAAACACTAGTATTAAGGTCTAAGGAATATGATCCGCACTAATATCTAGTGAGTTACAGATGTTATAAATGTGTTTCTACAAAAGTATAATGCAGCACTGTGAATATTATAACAAGTATTTTCAAACCGGCCACCAGGTGGCAATACAATCATAGAAGAGAATATCTGTATGTCAGCATGCCGGCTGTGTACAGATATGTATATGTGAAGGAAGAGAGGAAAAGAGGTAGGAACAAAATAGTAACAATGGTTATGGCAGTCCTGCAATTCAGGGGGACAGAGGCGTGTTTCTTCAGAATATAGGACAGCTCATACCTTCTTTTGGTTAAATGTAAGCCGCAGCTGGAGCTTTTATAGCACAGTGCAGTTCATAACAGTTCTCTCAGTGTGTCCCTGAGATCAGAGATAAGATGATGGTCCAGCCGTCCAGGCTCTTTAAGGGTATCAGGAGCAGAGAAGATATAAGAGGGGTCACTGGATGGGGAGGGAGAGCGTGGGGGGGGGGGGTACGGAGTGCACACAAGGGGGGGACGGATTAAAGTATAGGGAGGAATATAAGTAGTTATAAGGAGTGTTAATAATGAAGAGAAGGATGGGGTCACACAAACAATATTAGTACCTGGGGGGAGAGAGTATTAGAGCAGCGTGGAATTGCAGCAGTCAGTTCAGGGACGTGGCGACGATGGTGTCCGTGGGTGCCGGGCTCCAGCGTCTGTTAGTGTCGTTGGTGCAGGGCTGAGGTAGAGGGTAGTCGTGCCACTTCTACTGGCGGGTCGCGCTTTAGGTGTGTTACAACCGCAGGGCTAAGCAGCCAGTGATCTGGGGCCGGCCAGGTGTCAGAGAGTCACTGCAGCTTTCAGCCAGATGTCGACTGTGGCAGATAGTGTTCAAGGGAGCTGCAGCGCCGATCCCACCACGCCACTTCCAAGTATCCGGAATGGCGTATTGCTCACCCCCGCAGTCACAGCCACCCCGCGTGCCCAGCAGGAGAGCAAGTGTTTCCGGCGGGTAGGTCGTCACCACAGTGGCCTCAGGTGCCAGGCCCACCAGACACAGGGCAAATAGGGAGCCAAGGGCGATGACGGGTCCGCAGCAGCTACCTCCCCGGGTCCGAACCACGGGCGCCCCTCACCACCCCCACGACTCGTCAGTATATGTTCTCGGGTGTAACGGGTCCCCACCGCGCCTACGGTGTCAGATGTTGCCCCGGGTCTGCCGAGGTCACTCACCCGGGGCCACCCGCGGAAGCCGCACAGCCCTTCGCCGTGTCCGTTCCGTCTCCGGACAGCTCCGTGTAGTCGGACGGATGTAGGCAGGGAGAGCCGGGTCGCGAGCGGGGGTCACAGCGTCTCTTCTCCGGCAGCCAGCAGCAGGGTCCACAGGTGAACTCCGCGGCAGTTCAGTCGGGCGAGCACAGGGGAGCCGGAGCCTCGAGGGTGTCGCACTTAGTATGCGGCTCTGCTCTGTCACCCAGCACAAAGAGTTACCCCCAAGGGCGGCAGGTAAGGGGGATCCCAGCAGGTGTAATAGAGGCTAGGGCTGCAGGGCTGACCTAGGGATCAGTCAGCCAGTTTTCGCGCCGAGCACACGGCGTTCATGCAGGCCGTCTCGTTGAGGGCCGGCTTCCGGGGGTATACAGTCCCGCTCCTGCAAGTGTAGGGTATCCCCAGATTTCTCATAACGTGGGGCTCACTTCTAAGAGTTTCCCTGGAGAATGCAGGGGAAATATCGGGAGGATGGTGGCAGATTGATAGTCTGCAAGACGGAGCCCAACTAAAAAGCAGCCATGCTGGATGGCCCGCCCACCGGAAGTTGACTTGACTATTGTTGTCAAAAGACATATGCATTCATATTATAGAGCCACAAACCACAATGCAGACTAGTAAAATAAAAACATGCTTATATGGTATTCAAACCAATGACAGTCTTAATTTGACAGTGCAAACCCAACACCTTACCAACGGTGCTAACCAGTCTGTGCATACCAGTCACACAATGTATCAGATATTTAAGTAAATAAGCTACAATGTCCAAGGTACTAAACATGATATATTCTATGGGGTGTCATAAGCAAGTCATTAGAATACTTTACTATTAAAGTTATAAGACATATGAATTCAATATTTGAGTAAACAAAGAGAAAATAAAGCTATCTATTGGGTTTCACTAAAAAGTCCATTGGAAGACTTGACTATTGTTGTTAAAAGACATAGGCATTCATATTATAGAGCAACAAACCACAATGCAGACTAGTAAAATAGAAACATGCTTGCATGGGATTCAAAACAATGACCGTCTTAATTTGATAGTTCAAACCGAACACCTTACCAACTGTGCTAACCAGTCTGGGCATACCAACCAAGCAATTTATCAGAGATTAAAGTAAATAAGCTACAATGTCCAAAGTACTAAACATGATATATTTTATGGGGTGTCATAAGCAAGTCATTAGACTACTTTACTACTAAAGTTATAAGACATGCATTCAGTATTTGAATAAACAAAGATAAAATATAGCTATCTTTTGGGTTTCACTAACAAGTACATTGGAATACTTGGTTATTGTTGTTAAAATACATATGCATTACATTGTATAGAGCCACAAACCACACTAATAAAATAAAAACATGCTTATATAGGATTCAAGCCAATGACAGTCTTAATTTGATAGTGCAATCCTAACACCTTAACAACTGTGCTAACCAGTCTGCACACAAGCCACACAATTGATCAGAGATTTAAGTTAATCAGCTACAGTATCCAAGGTACTAAACATGATATATTCTGTGGGGTGTCATAAGCAAGTCATTAGAATACTTTACTATTAAAGTTATAAGACATATGAATTCAATACTTGAGTAAACAAAGAGAAAATAAAGCTATCTATTGGGTTTCACTAAAAAGTCCATTGGAAGACTTGACTATTGTTGTTAAAAGACATAGGCATTCATATTATAGAGCAACAAACCACAATGCAGACTAGTAAAATAGAAACATGCTTGCATGGGATTCAAAACAATGACCGTCTTAATTTGATAGTGCAAACCCAACACCTTACCAACTGTGCTAACCAGTCTGTGCATATTAGTTGGACAATTTATCAGAGTTTTAAGTAAATAAGCTACAATGTCCAAGGTACTAAACATGATATATTTTATGAGGTGTCATAAGCAAGTCATTAGAATACTTTACTACTAAAGTTATAAGACATGCATTCAGTATTTGAATATACAAAGATAAAATATAGCTATCTTTTGGGTTTCACTAACAAGTCCATTGGAAGACTTGATTATTGTTGTTAAAATACATATGCATTACATTGTATAGAGCCACAAACCACACTAGTAAAATAAAAACATACTTACATGGGATTCAAGCCACTGACAGTCTTAATTTGATAGTGCAAACACAACACCTTACCAACTGTGCTAACCAGTCTGTGGATACCACGAACTCAATTTATCAAATATTTAAGTAAATAAGCTACAATGTCCAAGGTACTAAACATGATATATTCTATGGGGTGTCATAAGCAAGTCATTAGAATAATTTACTACTAAAGTTATAAGACATATGCATTCAATATTTGAGTAAACAAAGAGAAAAAAAGCTATCTATTGGGTTTCACTAAAAAGTCCATTGGAAGACTTGACTTTTGTTGTTAAAAGACATAGGCATTCATATTATAGAGCCACAAACCACACTAGTAAAATAAAAACATGATAACAAGGGATACAAACCAATGACAGTATTAATTTGATAGGGCAAACCTAACACCTTACTAACTGTGCTAACCAGTCTGTGGATACCACGAACTCAATTTATCAAATATTTAAGTAAATAAGCTACAATGTCCAAGGTACTAAACATGATATATTCTATGGGGTGTCATAAGCAAGTCATTAGAATAATTTACTACTAAAGTTATAAGACATATGCATTCAATATTTGAGTAAACAAAGAGAAAAAAAGCTATCTATTGGGTTTCACTAAAAAAGTCCATTGGAAGACTTGACTATTGTTGTTAAAAGACATAGGCATTCATATTATAGAGCCACATACCACAATGCAGACTAGTAAAATAAAAACATGCTTTCATGGGATTCAAGCCAATGACAGTCTTAATTTGATTGTGCAAACCCAACCAACACCTTACCAACTGTGCTAACCAGTCTGTGCATACTAGGCACACAATTTATCAGATTTAAGTAAATAAGCTACAATGTCCAAGGTACTAAACATGATATCTTCTATGGGGTGTCATAAGCAAGTCATTAGAATACTTTACTATTAAAGTTATAAGACATATGAATTCAATATTTGAGTAAACAAAGAGAATATAAAGCTATCTATTGGGTTTCACTAAAAAGTCCATTGGAAGACTTGACTATTGTTGTCATAAGACATATGCATTCATATTAAAGAGCCACAAAACACAATGCAGACTAGTAAAATATAAACATGCTTACATGGTATTCAATCCAATGACAGTCTTAATTTGATAGTTCAAACCGAACACCTTACCAACTGTGCTAACCAGTCTGGGCATACCAACCAAGCAATTTATCAGAGATTAAAGTAAATAAGCTACAATGTCCAAAGTACTAAACATGATATATTTTATGGGGTGTCATAAGCAAGTCATTAGAATACTTTACTACTAAAGTTATAAGACATGCATTCAGTATTTGAATAAACAAAGATAAAATATAGCTATCTTTTGGGTTTCACTAACAAGTACATTGGAATACTTGGTTATTGTTGTTAAAATACATATGCATTACATTGTATAGAGCCACAAACCACACTAATAAAATAAAAACATGCTTACATAGGATTCAAGCCAATGACAGTCTTAATTTGATAGTGCAATCCTAACACCTTAACAACTGTGCTAACCAGTCTGCACACAAGCCACACAATTGATCAGAGATTTAAGTTAATCAGCTACAGTATCCAAGGTACTAAACATGATATATTCTGTGGGGTGTCATAAGCAAGTCATTAGAATACTTTACTATTAAAGTTATAAGACATATGAATTCAATACTTGAGTAAACAAAGAGAAAATAAAGCTATCTATTGGGTTTCACTAAAAAGTCAATTGAAAGACTTGACTATTGTTGTCAAAAGACATATGCATTCATATTATAGAGCCACAAACCACAATGCAGACTAGTAAAATAAACACATGCTTATATGGTATTCAAACCAATGACAGTCTTAATTTGATAGTGCAAACCCAACACCTTATCAACTGTGCTAACCAGTCTGTGCATACCAGTAAACAATTTATCAGATATTTAAGTAAATAAGCTACAATGTCCAAGGTACTAAACATGATATATTCTATGGGGTGTCATAAGCAAGTCATTAGAATACTTTATTACTAAAGTTAAAAGACATATGCATTCAATATTTGAGTAAACAAAGAGAAAAAAAAGCTATCTATTGGGTTTCACTAAAAAGTCAATTGGAAGACTTGACTATTGTTGTTAAAAGACATAGGCATTCATATTATAGAGCAACAAACCACAATGCAGACCAGTAAAATAGAAACATGCTTGCATGGGTTTCAAACCAAGGACCATCTTAATTTGAAAGTGCAAACCCAACACCTTACCAACTGTGCTTACCAGCGCGTACCAGCCACACAATTTATCAGATTTAAGTAAATAAGCTACAATGTCCAAGGTACTCAAAATGATATATTCTATGGAGTGTCATAAGCAAGTCATTAGAATACTTTACTACTAAAGTTACAAGACATATGCATTCAATAATTGAGTAAACAAAGAGAAAATAAAGCTATCTATTGGGTTTCACTAAAAAGTCAATTGAAAGACTTGACTATTGTTGTCAAAAGACATATGCATTCATATTATAGAGCCACAAACCACAATGCAGACTAGTAAAATAAAAACATGCTTATATGGTATTTAAACCAATGACAGTCTTAATTTGATAGTGCAAACCCAACACCTTACCAACCGTGCTAACCAGTCTGTGCATACCAGTCACACAATGTATCAGATATTTAAGTAAATAAGCTACAATGTCCAAGGTACTAAACATGATATATTCTATGGGGTGTCATAAGCAAGTCATTAGAATACTTTACTATTAAAGTTATAAGACATATGAATTCAATATTTGAGTAAACAAAGAGAAAATAAAGCTATCTTTTGGGTTTCACTAAAAAGTCCATTGGAAGACTTGACTATTGTTGTTAAAAGACATAGGCATTCATATTATAGAGCAACAAACCACAATGCAGACTAGTAAAATAGAAACATGCTTGCATGGGATTCAAAACAATGACGGTCTTAATTTGATAGTGCAAACCCAACACCTTACCAACTGTGCTAACCAGTCTGTGCATACCAATTGGACAATTTATCAGAGTTTTAAGTAAATAAGCTACAATGTCCAAGGTACTAAACATGATATATTTTATGAGGTGTCATAAGCAAGTCATTAGAATACTTTACTACTAAAGTTATAAGACATGCATTCAGTATTTGAATATACAAAGATAAAATATAGCTATCTTTTGGGTTTCACTAACAAGTCCATTGGAAGACTTGATTATTGTTGTTAAAATACATATGCATTACATTGTATAGAGCCACAAACCACACTAGTAAAATAAAAACATACTTACATGGGATTCAAGCCACTGACAGTCTTAATTTGATAGTGCAAACACAACACCTTACCAACTGTGCTAACCAGTCTGTGGATACCACTCACTCAATTTATCAAATATTTAAGTAAATAAGCTACAATGTCCAAGGTACTAAACATGATATATTCTATGGGGTGTCATAAGCAAGTCATTAGAATAATTTACTACTAAAGTTATAAGACATATGCATTTAATATTCGAGTAAACAAAGAGAAAATAAAGCTATCTATTGGGTTTCACTAAAAAAGTCCATTGGAAGACTTGACTATTGTTGTTAAAAGACATAGGCATTCATTTTATAGAGCCACATACCACAATGCAGACTAGTAAAATAAAAACATGCTTTCATGGGATTCAAGCCAATGACAGTCTTAATTTGATTGTGCAAACCCAACCAACACCTTACCAACTGTGCTAACCAGTCTGTGCATACTAGACACACAATTTATCAGATTTAAGTAAATAAGCTACAATGTCCAAGGTACTAAACATGATATCTTCTATGGGGTGTCATAAGCAAGTCATTAGAATACTTTACTATTAAAGTTATAAGACATATGAATTCAATATTTGAGTAAACAAAGAGAATATAAAGCTATATATTGGGTTTCACTAAAAAGTCCATTGGAAGACTTGACTATTGTTGTCAAAAGACATATGCATTCATATTAAAGAGCCACAAACCACAATGCAGACTAGTAAAATATAAACATGCTTACATGGTATTCAAACCAATGACAGTCTTAATTTGATAGTTCAAACCGAACACCTTACCAACTGTGCTAACCAGTCTGGGCATACCAACCACGCAATTTATCAGAGATTAAAGTAAATAAGCTACAATGTCCAAAGTACTAAACATGATATATTTTATGGGGTGTCATAAGCAAGTCATTAGAATACTTTACTACTAAAGTTATAAGACATGCATTCAGTATTTGAATAAACAAAGATAAAATATAGCTATCTTTTGGGTTTCACTAACAAGTACATTGGAAGACTTGGTTATTGTTGTTAAAATACATATGCATTACATTGAATAGAGCCACAAACCACACTAATAAAATAAAAACATGCTTACATAGGATTCAAACCAATGACAGTCTTAATTTGAGAGTGCAAACCTAACACCTTAACAACTGTGCTAACTAGTCTGCACACAAGCCACCCAATTGAGCAGAGATTTAAGTTAATCAGCTACAGTATCCAAGGTACTAAACATGATATATTCTGTGGGGTGTCATAAGCAAGTCATTAGAATACTTTACTATTAAAGTTATAAGACATATGAATTCAATACTTGAGTAAACAAAGAGAAAATAAAGCTATCTATTGGGTTTCACTAAAAAAGTCCATTGGAAGACTTGACTATTGTTGTTAAAAGACATAGGCATTCATATTATAGAGCCACATACCACAATGCAGACTAGTAAAATAAAAACATGCTTTCATGCCAATGACAGTCTTAATTTGATTGTGCAAACCCAACCAACACCTTACCAACTGTGCTAACCAGTCTGTGCATACCAGCAACACAATTTATCAGATTTAAGTAAATAAGCTACAATGTCCAAGGTACTAAACATGATATCTTCTATGGGGTGTCATAAGCAAGTCATTAGAATACTTTACTATTAAAGTTATAAGACATATGAATTCAATATTTGAGTAAACAAAGAGAATATAAAGCTATCTATTGGGTTTCACTAAAAAGTCCATTGGAACACTTGACTATTGTTGTCAAAAGACATATGCATTCATATTAAAGAGCCACAAAACACAATGCAGACTAGTAAAATATAAACATGCTTACATGGTATTCAATCCAATGACAGTCTTAATTTGATAGTTCAAACCGAACACCTTACCAACTGTGCTAACCAGTCTGGGCATACCAACCAAGCAATTTATCAGAGATTAAAGTAAATAAGCTACAATGTCCAAAGTACTAAACATGATATATTTTATGGGGTGTCATAAGCAAGTCATTAGAATACTTTACTACTAAAGTTATAAGACATGCATTCAGTATTTGAATAAACAAAGATAAAATATAGCTATCTTTTGGGTTTCACTAACAAGTACATTGGAATACTTGGTTATTGTTGTTAAAATACATATGCATTACATTGTATAGAGCCACAAACCACACTAATAAAATAAAAACATGCTTACATAGGATTCAAGCCAATGACAGTCTTAATTTGATAGTGCAAACCTAACACCTTAACAACTGTGCTAACCAGTCTGCACACAAGCCACACAATTGATCAGAGATTTAAGTTAATCAGCTACAGTATCCAAGGTACTAAACATGATATATTCTGTGGGGTGTCATAAGCAAGTCATTAGAATACTTTACTATTAAAGTTATAAGACATATGAATTCAATACTTGAGTAAACAAAGAGAAAATAAAGCTATCTATTGGGTTTCACTAAAAAGTCAATTGAAAGACTTGACTATTGTTGTCAAAAGACATATGCATTCATATTATAGAGCCACAAACCACAATGCAGACTAGTAAAATAAACACATGCTTATATGGTATTCAAACCAATGACAGTCTTAATTTGAAAGTGCAAACCCAACACCTTACCAACTGTGCTTACCAGCGCGTACCAGCCACACAATTTATCAGATTTAAGTAAATAAGCTACAATGTCCAAGGTACTAAACATGATATATTCTATGGGGTGTCATAAGCAAGTCATTAGAATACTTTACTATTAAAGTTATAAGACATATGAATTCAATATTTGAGTAAACAAAGAGAAAATAAAGCTATCTATTGGGTTTCACTAAAAAGTCCATTGGAAGACTTGACTATTGTTGTTAAAAGACATAGGCATTCATATTATAGAGCAACAAACCACAATGCAGACTAGTAAAATAGAAACATGCTTGCATGGGATTCAAAACAATGACCGTCTTAATTTGATAGTGCAAACCCAACACCTTACCAACTGTGCTAACCAGTCTGTGCATACCAGTTGGGCAATTTATCAGAGTTTTAAGTAAATAAGCTACAATGTCCAAGGTACTAAACATGATATATTTTATGAGGTGTCATAAGCAAGTCATTAGAATACTTTACTACTAAAGTTATAAGACATGGATTCAGTATTTGAATATACAAAGATAAAATATAGCTATCTTTTGGGTTTCACTAACAAGTCCATTGGAAGACTTGATTATTGTTGTTAAAATACATATGCATTACATTGTATAGAGCCACAAACCACACTAGTAAAATAAAAACATACTTACATGGGATTCAAGCCACTGACAGTCTTAATTTGATAGTGCAAACACAACACCTTACCAACTGTGCTAACCAGTCTGTGCATACCATTCATACAATTTATCAGATATTTAAGTAAATAAGCTACAATGTCCAAGGTACTGAACATGACATATTTTATGGGGTGTCATATGCAAGTCATTAGAATACTTTACTACTAAAGTTATAAGACATGCATTCAGTATTTGAATAAACAAAGAGAAAATAAAGCTATCTATTGGGTTTCACTAAAAAGTCCATTGGAACACTTGACTATTGTTGTCAAAAGACATAGGCATTCATATTATAGAGCCATATACCACAATGCAGACTAGTAAAATAAATACATGCTTTCATGGGATTCAAGCCAAAGACAGTCTTAATTTGATTGTGCAAACCCAACCAACACCTTACCAACTGTGCTAACCAGTCGGTGTATACGAGCCCCACAATTTATCAGATTTAAGTAAATAAGCTACAATGTCCAAGGTACTAAACATGATATCTTCTATGGGGTGTCATAAGCAAGTCATTGGAATACTTTACTATTAAAGTTATAAGACATATGAATTCAATTTTGAGTAAACAAAGAGAATATAAAGCTATCTATTGGGTTTCACTAAAAAGTCCATTGGAAGACTTGACTATTGTTGTCAAAAGAAATATGCATTCATATTATAGAGCCACAAACCACAATGCAGACTAGTAAAATATAAACATGCTTACATGGTATTCAAACAAATGACAATCTTAATTTGATAGTTCAAACCCAACACCTTACCAACTGTGCTAACCAGTCTGGGCATACCAACCTCACAATTTATCAGAGATTAAAGTAAATAAGCTACAATGTCCAAAGTACTAAACATGATATATTTTATGGGGTGTCATAAGCAAGTCATTAGAATACTTTACTACTAAAGTAATAAGACATGCATTCAGTATTTGAATAAACAAATATAAAATATAGCTATCTTTTGGGTTTCACTAACAAGTCCATTGGAAGACTTAGTTATTGTTGTTAAAATACATATGCATTACATTGTATAGAGCCACAAACCACACTAATAAAATAAAAAACATGCTTACATAAGATTCAAACCAATGACAGTCTTAATTTGATAGTGCAAACCCAGCACCTTAACAACTGTGCTAACCAGTCTGCCCACAACTTACACAATTGATCAGAGATTTAGGTTAATCAGCTACAGTATCCAAGGTACTAAACATGATATATTCTGTGGGGTGTCATAAGCAAGTCATTAGAATACTTTACTATTAAAGTTATAAGACATATGAATTCAATATTTGAGTAAACAAAGAGAAAATAAAGCTATCTATTGGGTTTCACTAAAAAGTCAATTGAAAGACATGACTATTGTTGTCAAAAGACATATGCATTCATATTATAGAGCCACAAACCACAATGCAGACTAGTAAAATAAAAACATGCTTATATGGTATTCAAACCAATGGCAGTCTTAATTTGATAGTGCAAACCCAACACCTTACCAACTGTGCTAACCAGTCTGTGCATACCATACATACAATTTATCAAATATTTAAGTAAATAAGCTTCAATGTCCAAGGTACTAAACATGATATATTTTATGGGGTGTCATATGCAAGTCATTAGAATACTTTACTACTAAAGTTATAATACATGCATTCAGTATTTGAATAAACAAAGAGAAAATAAAGCTATCTATTGGGTTTCACTAAAAAGTCCATTGGAAGACTTGACTATTGTTGTTAAAAGACATAGGCATTCATATTATAGAGCCACAAACCACACTAGTAAAATAAAAACATTATTACATGGGATTCAAACCAATGACCGTCTTATTTTGATAGTACAAATCCAACACCTTACCAACTGTGCTAACCAGTCTGTGCATACCACTCTCACAATTTATCAGATATTTAAGTAAATAAGCTACAATGTCCAAGGTACTAAACATGATATATTCTATGGGGTGTCATAAGCAAGTCATTAGAATAATTTACTACTAAAGTTATAAGACATATGCATTCAATATTTGAGTAAACAAAGAGAAAAAAAGCTATCTATTGGGTTTCACTAAAAAGTCCATTGGAAGACTTGACTATTGTTGTTAAAAGACATAGGCATTCATATTATAGAGCCACATACCACAATGCAGACTAGTAAAATAAATACATGCTTTCATGGGATTCAAGCCAATGACAGTCTTAATTTGATTGTGCAAACTCAACCAACACCTTACCAACTGTGCTAACTAGTCTGTGCATACCAGCCACACAATTTATCAGATTTAAGTAAATAAGCTACAATGTCCTAGGTACTAAACATGTTATATTCTATGGGGTGTCATAAGCAAGTCATTAGAATACTTTACTATTAAAGTTATAAGACATATGAATTCAATATTTGAGTAAACATAGAGAATATAAAGCTATCTATTGGGTTTCACTAAAATGTCCATTGGAAGACTTGACTATTGTTGTCAAAAGACATAGGCATTCATATTATAGAGCCACGAACCGCAATGCAGACTAGTAAAATAAAGACATGCTTTCATGCCAATGACAGTCTTAATTTGATTGTGCAAACCCAACCAACACCTTACCAACTGTGCTAACCAGTCTGTGCATACCAGCAACACAATTTATCAGATATTTAAGTAAATAAGCTACAATGTCCAAGGTACTAAACATGATATCTTCTATGGGGTGTCATAAGCAAGTCATTAGAATACTTTACTATTAAAGTTATAAGACATATGAATTCAATATTTGAGTAAACAAAGAGAATATAAAGCTATCTATTGGGTTTCACTAAAAAGTCCATTGGAAGACTTGACTATTGTTGTTAAAAGACATATGCATTCATATTATAGAGCCACAAAACACAATGCAGACTAGTGAAATAAAAACATGCTTATATGGTATTCAACCAATAACAGTCTTAATTTGATAGTACAAACGCAACACCTTACCAACTGTGCTAATCAGTGGGTGCATACCAACCTCACAATTTATCAGAGATTAAAGTAAATAAGCTACAATGTTCATAGAACTAAACATGATATATTTTATGGGGTGTCATTAGCAAGTCATTAGAATACTTTACTACTAAAGTTATAAGACATGCATTTAGTATTTGACTAAACAAAGATAAAATATAGCTATCTTTTGGGTTTCACTAACAAGTCCATTGGAAGACTTGACTATTGTTGTTAAAAGACATAGGCATTCATATTATAGAGCAACAAACCACAATGCAAACCAGTAAAATAAAAACATGCTTGCATGGGATTCAAACCAATGATAGTCTTAATTTGATTGTGCAAACCCAACACCTTACCAACTGTGCTAACCAGTCTGTGCATACCAACTACACAAAGTATCAGAGATTAAATTAAAAAAGCTACAAGGTCCAAGGTTCTAAAAATGATATATTCTATGGGGTGTCATAAGCAAGTCATTAGACTAATTTACTACTAAAGTTATAAGACATATGCATTCAATATTTGAGTAAACAAAGAGAAAATAAAGCTATCTATTGGGTTTCACTAAAAAGTCCATTGGAAGACTTGACTATTGTTGTTAAAAGATATAGACATTCATATTATAGAGCAACAAACCACAATGCAGACCAGTAGAACAGAAACATGCTTGCATGGGTTTCAAACCGATGGCCGTCTTAATTTGATAGTGCAATCCCAACACCTTACCAACTGTGCTAACCAGTCAGTGCATACCAGTTGGACAATTTATCAGAGTTTTAAGTAAATAAGCTACAATGTCCAAGGTACTATACATGATATATTTTATGGGGTGTCATAAGCAAGTCATTAGAATACTTTACTACTAAAGTTATAAGACATGCATTCAGTATTTGAATAAACTAAGATAAAATATAGCTATCTTTTGGGTTTCATTAAAAAGTCCATTGGAAGACTTGATTATTGTTGTTAAAATACATATGCATTACATTGTACAGAGACACAAACCACACTAGTAAAATAAAAACATGCTTACATGGAATTCAAACCAATGACCGTCTTAATTTGATAGTGCAAACCCAACACCTTACCAACTGTGCTAACCAGTCTGTGCATACCATTCACATAATTTATCAGATATTTAAGTAAATAAGCTACAATGTCCAAGGTACTAAACATGATATTGTCTATGGGGTGTCATAAGCAAGTCATTAGAATACTTTACTACTAAAGTTATAAGACATATGCATTCAATGTTTGAGTAAACAAAGAGAAAATAAAGCTATCTATTGGGTTTCACTAAAAAGTCCATTGGAAGACTTGACTATTGTTGTTAAAAGACATAGGAATTCACATTATAGAGCCACAAACCACAATGCAGACTAGTAATATAAATAAATGCTTTCATGGGATTCAAGCCAATGACCGTCCTTATTTGATAGTGCAAACTCAACCAACACCTTACCAACTGTGCTAACCAGTCTGTGCATACCAGCCATACAATTGATCAGATTTAAGTAAATAAGCTACAATGTCCAAGGTACTAAACATGATATGTTATATGGGGTGTCATAAGCAAGTAATTGGAATACTTTACTATTAAAGCTATAAGACATATGCGTTCAATATTTGAGTAAACAAAAAGAAAATAAAGCTATCTATTGAGTTTCACAAAAAAGTCCATTGGAAGACTTGACTATTGTTGTCAAAAGACATATGCATTCATATTATAGAGCCACAAATCACACTAGTAAAATAAAAACATGTTTACATGGGATTCAAACCAATGACCATCTTTATTTGATAGTGCAAACCCAACACATTACCAACTGTGCTAACTAGTCTGTGCATACCACTCTCACAATTTATCAGATATTTAAGTAAATAAGCTACAATGTCCAAGGTACTAAACATGATATATTCTATGGGGTGTCATAAGCAAGTCATTAGAATAATTTACTACTAAAGTTATAAGACATATGCATTCAATATTTGAGTAAACAAAGAGAAAAAAAGCTATCTATTGGGTTTCACTAAAAAGTCCATTGGAAGACTTGACTATTGTTGTTAAAAGACATAGGCATTCATATTATAGAGCCACAAACCACACTAGTAAAATAAAAACATTATTACATGGGATTCAAACCAATGACCGTCTTATTTTGATAGTACAAATCCAACACCTTACCAACTGTGCTAACCAGTCTGTGCATGCCACTCTCACAATTTATCAGATATTTAAGTAAATAAGCTACAATGTCCAAGGTACTAAACATGATATATTCTATGGGGTGTCATAAGCAAGTCATTAGAATAATTTACTACTAAAGTTATAAGACATATGCATTCAATATTTGAGCAAACAAAGAGAAAAAAAGCTATCTATTGGGTTTCACTAAAAAGTCCATTGGAAGACTTGACTATTGTTGTTAAAAGACATAGGCATTCATATTATAGAGCCACATACCACAATGCAGACTAGTAAAATAAATA
The DNA here is from genome assembly GCF_028390025.1 of Pseudophryne corroboree. NCBI lineage: Eukaryota > Metazoa > Chordata > Amphibia > Anura > Myobatrachidae > Pseudophryne > Pseudophryne corroboree. The sequence continues at coordinate 157,466,061 of NC_086451.1, read as the reverse complement.
CATGCTTTCATGGGATTCAAGCCAATGACAGTCTTAATTTGATTGTGCAAACTCAACCAACACCTTACCAAATGTGCTAACTAGTCTGTGCATACCAGCCACACAATTTATCAGATTTAAGTAAATAAGCTACAATGTCCTAGGTACTAAACATGTTATATTCTATGGGGTGTCATAAGCAAGTCATTAGAATACTTTACTATTAAAGTTATAAGACATATGCATTCAATATTTGAGTAAACAAAGAGAAAATAAAGCTATCTATTGGGTTTCACTAAAATGTCCATTGGAAGACTTGACTATTGTTGTCAAAAGACATAGGCATTCATATTATAGAGCCACGAACCACAATGCAGACTAGTAAAATAAATACATGCTTTCATGGGATTCAAGCCAACGACAGTCATAATTTGATAGTGCAAACACAACCAACACCTTACCAACTGTGCTAACCAGTCTGTGCATACCAGCCATCCAATTTATCAGATTTAAGTAAATAAGCTACAATGTCCAAGGTACTAAACATGATATATTCTATGGGGTGTCATAAGCAAGTCATTAGAATACTTTAGTACTAAAGTTATAAGACATATGCATTCAATATTTGAGTAAACAAAGAGAAAATAAAGCTATCTATTGGGTTTCACTAAAAAGTCCATTGGAAGACTTGACTTTTTTTGTCAAAAGACATATGCATTCATATTATAGAGCCACAAACCACAATGCAGACTAGTGAAATAAAAACATGCTTATATGGTATTCAACCAATAACAGTCTTAATTTGATAGTACAAACGCAACACCTTACCAACTGTGCTAATCAGTTGGTGCATACCAACCTCACAATTTATCAGAGATTAAAGTAAATAAGCTACAATGTCCATAGAACTAAACATGATATATTTTATGGGGTGTCATAAGCAAGTCATTAGAATACTTTACTACTAAAGTTATAAGACATGCATTCAGTATTTGAATAAACAAAGATAAAATATAGCTATCTTTTGGGTTTCACTAACAAGTCCATTGGAAGACTTGGCTATTGTTGTTAAAAGACATAGGCATTCATATTATAGAGCAACAAACCACAATGCAAACCAGTAAAACAAAAACATGCTTGCATGGTATTCAAACCAATGATAGTCTTAATTTGATTGTGCAAACCCAACACCTTACCAACTGTGCTAACCAGTCTGTGCATACCAACCACACAAAGTATCAGAGATTAAATTAAAAAAGCTACAAGGTCCAAGGTTCTAAAAATGATATATTCTATGGGGTGTCATAAGCAAGTCATTATACTAATTTACTACTAAAGTTATAAGACATATGCATTCAATATTTGAGTAAACAAAGAGAAAATAAAGCTATCTATTGGGTTTCACTAAAAAGTCCATTGGAAGACTTGACTATTGTTGTTAAAAGACATAGGCATTCATATTATAGAGCAACAAACCACAATGCAGACCAGTAGAACAGAAACATGCTTGCATGGGATTCAAACCAATGACAGTCTTAATTTGATAGTGCAAACCCAACACCTTACCAACTGTGCTAACCAGTCAGTGCATACCAGTTGGACAATTTATCAGATATTTAAGTAAATAAGCTACAATGTCCAAGGTACTAAACATGATATATTCTATGGGGTGTCATAAGCAAGTCATTAGAATACTTTACTACTAAAGTTATAAGACATATGCATTCAATGTTTGAGTAAACAAAGAGAAAATAAAGCTATCTATTGGGTTTCACTAAAAAGTCCATTGGAAGACTTGACTATTGTTGTTAAAAGACATAGGAATTCACATTATAGAGCCACAAACCACAATGCAGACTAGTAATATAAATAAATGCTTTCATGGGATTCAAGCCAATGACCGTCCTTATTTGATAGTGCAAACTCAACCAACACCTTACCAACTGTGCTAACCAGTCTGTGCATACCAGCCATACAATTGATCAGATTTAAGTAAATAAGCTACAATGTCCAAGGTACTAAACATGATATGTTATATGGGGTGTCATAAGCAAGTAATTAGAATACTTTACTATTAAAGCTATAAGACATATGCATTCAATATTTGAGTAAACAAAAAGAAAATAAAGCTATCTATTGAGTTTCACAAAAAAGTCCATTGGAAGACTTGACTATTGTTGTCAAAAGACATATGCATTCATATTATAGAGCCACAAATCACACTAGTAAAATAAAAACATGTTTACATGGGATTCAAACCAATAACCATCTTTATTTGATAGTGCAAATCCAACACATCACCAACTGTGCTAACTAGTCTGTGCATACCAGTCACACAATTTATCAGATATTTAAGTAAATAAGCTACAATGTCCTAGGTACTAAACATGTTATATTCTATGGGGTGTCATAAGCAAGTCATTAGAATACTTTACTATTAAAGTTATAAGACATATGCATTCAATATTTGAGTAAACAAAGAGAAAATAAAGCTATCTATTAGGTTTCACTAAAAAGTCCATTGGAAGACTTGACTATTGTTGTCAAAAGACATATGCATTCATATTATAGAGCCACAAACCACAATGCAGACTAGTAAAATAAATACATGCTTTCATAGGATTCAAGCCAATGACAGTCTTAATTTGATAGTGCAAACCCAACCAACACCTAACCAACTGTGCTAACCAGCCTGTGCATACCAGCCATCCAATTTATAAGATTTAAGTAAATAAGCTACAATGTCCAAGGTACTAAACATGATATATTCTATGGGGTGTCATAAGCAAGTCATTAGAATACTTTACTATTAAAGTTATAAGACATATGCATTCACTATTTGAGTAAACAAAAAGAAAATAAAGCTATCTATTGGGTTTCACTAAAAAGTCCATTGGAAGACTTGACTATTGTTGTCAAAAGACATATGCATTCATATTATAGAGCCACAAACCACACTAGTAAAATAAAAACACGCTTACATGGGATTCAAACCAATGACCATCTTTATTTGATAGTGCAAACTCAACCAACACCTTACCAACTGTGCTAACCAGTCTGTGCATACCAGCCATACAATTGATCAGATTTAAGTAAATAAGCTACAATGTCCAAGGTACTAAACATGATATGTTATATGGGGTGTCATAAGCAAGTAATTAGAATACTTTACTATTAAAGCTATAAGACATATGCATTCAATATTTGAGTAAACAAAAAGAAAATAAAGCTATCTATTGAGTTTCACAAAAAAGTCCATTGGAAGACTTGACTATTGTTGTCAAAAGACATATGCATTCATATTATAGAGCCACAAATCACACTAGTAAAATAAAAACATGTTTACATGGGATTCAAACCAATGACCATCTTTATTTGATAGTGCAAACCCAACACATTACCAACTGTGCTAACTAGTCTGTGCATACCACTCTCACAATTTATCAGATATTTAAGTAAATAAGCTACAATGTCCAAGGTACTAAACATGATATATTCTATGGGGTGTCATAAGCAAGTCATTAGAATAATTTACTACTAAAGTTATAAGACATATGCATTCAATATTTGAGTAAACAAAGAGAAAAAAAGCTATCTATTGGGTTTCACTAAAAAGTCCATTGGAAGACTTGACTATTGTTGTTAAAAGACATAGGCATTCATATTATAGAGCCACAAACCACACTAGTAAAATAAAAACACGCTTACATGGGATTCAAACCAATGACCATCTTTATTTGATAGTGCAAACTCAACCAACACCTTACCAACTGTGCTAACCAGTCTGTGCATACCAGCCATACAATTGATCAGATTTAAGTAAATAAGCTACAATGTCCAAGGTACTAAACATGATATGTTATATGGGGTGTCATAAGCAAGTAATTAGAATACTTTACTATTAAAGCTATAAGACATATGCATTCAATATTTGAGTAAACAAAAAGAAAATAAAGCTATCTATTGAGTTTCACAAAAAAGTCCATTGGAAGACTTGACTATTGTTGTCAAAAGACATATGCATTCATATTATAGAGCCACAAATCACACTAGTAAAATAAAAACATGTTTACATGGGATTCAAACCAATGACCATCTTTATTTGATAGTGCAAACCCAACACATTACCAACTGTGCTAACTAGTCTGTGCATACCACTCTCACAATTTATCAGATATTTAAGTAAATAAGCTACAATGTCCAAGGTACTAAACATGATATATTCTATGGGGTGTCATAAGCAAGTCATTAGAATAATTTACTACTAAAGTTATAAGACATATGCATTCAATATTTGAGTAAACAAAGAGAAAAAAAGCTATCTATTGGGTTTCACTAAAAAGTCCATTGGAAGACTTGACTATTGTTGTTAAAAGACATAGGCATTCATATTATAGAGCCACAAACCACACTAGTAAAATAAAAACATTATTACATGGGATTCAAACCAATGACCGTCTTATTTTGATAGTACAAATCCAACACCTTACCAACTGTGCTAACCAGTCTGTGCATGCCACTCTCACAATTTATCAGATATTTAAGTAAATAAGCTACAATGTCCAAGGTACTAAACATGATATATTCTATGGGGTGTCATAAGCAAGTCATTAGAATAATTTACTACTAAAGTTATAAGACATATGCATTCAATATTTGAGCAAACAAAGAGAAAAAAAGCTATCTATTGGGTTTCACTAAAAAGTCCATTGGAAGACTTGACTATTGTTGTTAAAAGACATAGGCATTCATATTATAGAGCCACATACCACAATGCAGACTAGTAAAATAAATACATGCTTTCATGGGATTCAAGCCAATGACAGTCTTAATTTGATTGTGCAAACTCAACCAACACCTTACCAAATGTGCTAACTAGTCTGTGCATACCAGCCACACAATTTATCAGATTTAAGTAAATAAGCTACAATGTCCTAGGTACTAAACATGTTATATTCTATGGGGTGTCATAAGCAAGTCATTAGAATACTTTACTATTAAAGTTATAAGACATATGCATTCAATATTTGAGTAAACAAAGAGAAAATAAAGCTATCTATTGGGTTTCACTAAAATGTCCATTGGAAGACTTGACTATTGTTGTCAAAAGACATAGGCATTCATATTATAGAGCCACGAACCACAATGCAGACTAGTAAAATAAATACATGCTTTCATGGGATTCAAGCCAACGACAGTCATAATTTGATAGTGCAAACACAACCAACACCTTACCAACTGTGCTAACCAGTCTGTGCATACCAGCCATCCAATTTATCAGATTTAAGTAAATAAGCTACAATGTCCAAGGTACTAAACATGATATATTCTATGGGGTGTCATAAGCAAGTCATTAGAATACTTTAGTACTAAAGTTATAAGACATATGCATTCAATATTTGAGTAAACAAAGAGAAAATAAAGCTATCTATTGGGTTTCACTAAAAAGTCCATTGGAAGACTTGACTTTTTTTGTCAAAAGACATATGCATTCATATTATAGAGCCACAAACCACAATGCAGACTAGTGAAATAAAAACATGCTTATATGGTATTCAACCAATAACAGTCTTAATTTGATAGTACAAACGCAACACCTTACCAACTGTGCTAATCAGTTGGTGCATACCAACCTCACAATTTATCAGAGATTAAAGTAAATAAGCTACAATGTCCATAGAACTAAACATGATATATTTTATGGGGTGTCATAAGCAAGTCATTAGAATACTTTACTACTAAAGTTATAAGACATGCATTCAGTATTTGAATAAACAAAGATAAAATATAGCTATCTTTTGGGTTTCACTAACAAGTCCATTGGAAGACTTGGCTATTGTTGTTAAAAGACATAGGCATTCATATTATAGAGCAACAAACCACAATGCAAACCAGTAAAACAAAAACATGCTTGCATGGTATTCAAACCAATGATAGTCTTAATTTGATTGTGCAAACCCAACACCTTACCAACTGTGCTAACCAGTCTGTGCATACCAACCACACAAAGTATCAGAGATTAAATTAAAAAAGCTACAAGGTCCAAGGTTCTAAAAATGATATATTCTATGGGGTGTCATAAGCAAGTCATTATACTAATTTACTACTAAAGTTATAAGACATATGCATTCAATATTTGAGTAAACAAAGAAAATAAAGCTATCTATTGGGTTTCACTAAAAAGTCCATTGGAAGACTTGACTATTGTTGTTAAAAGACATAGGCATTCATATTATAGAGCAACAAACCACAATGCAGACCAGTAGAACAGAAACATGCTTGCATGGGATTCAAACCAATGACAGTCTTAATTTGATAGTGCAAACCCAACACCTTACCAACTGTGCTAACCAGTCAGTGCATACCAGTTGGACAATTTATCAGATATTTAAGTAAATAAGCTACAATGTCCAAGGTACTAAACATGATATATTCTATGGGGTGTCATAAGCAAGTCATTAGAATACTTTACTACTAAAGTTATAAGACATATGCATTCAATGTTTGAGTAAACAAAGAGAAAATAAAGCTATCTATTGGGTTTCACTAAAAAGTCCATTGGAAGACTTGACTATTGTTGTTAAAAGACATAGGAATTCACATTATAGAGCCACAAACCACAATGCAGACTAGTAATATAAATAAATGCTTTCATGGGATTCAAGCCAATGACCGTCCTTATTTGATAGTGCAAACTCAACCAACACCTTACCAACTGTGCTAACCAGTCTGTGCATACCAGCCATACAATTGATCAGATTTAAGTAAATAAGCTACAATGTCCAAGGTACTAAACATGATATGTTATATGGGGTGTCATAAGCAAGTAATTAGAATACTTTACTATTAAAGCTATAAGACATATGCATTCAATATTTGAGTAAACAAAAAGAAAATAAAGCTATCTATTGAGTTTCACAAAAAAGTCCATTGGAAGACTTGACTATTGTTGTCAAAAGACATATGCATTCATATTATAGAGCCACAAATCACACTAGTAAAATAAAAACATGTTTACATGGGATTCAAACCAATAACCATCTTTATTTGATAGTGCAAACCCAACACATTACCAACTGTGCTAACTAGTCTGTGCATACCAGTCACACAATTTATCAGATATTTAAGTAAATAAGCTACAATGTCCTAGGTACTAAACATGTTATATTCTATGGGGTGTCATAAGCAAGTCATTAGAATACTTTACTATTAAAGTTATAAGACATATGCATTCAATATTTGAGTAAACAAAGAGAAAATAAAGCTATCTATTAGGTTTCACTAAAAAGTCCATTGGAAGACTTGACTATTGTTGTCAAAAGACATATGCATTCATATTATAGAGCCACAAACCACAATGCAGACTAGTAAAATAAATACATGCTTTCATAGGATTCAAGCCAATGACAGTCTTAATTTGATAGTGCAAACCCAACCAACACCTAACCAACTGTGCTAACCAGCCTGTGCATACCAGCCATTCAATTTATAAGATTTAAGTAAATAAGCTACAATGTCCAAGGTACTAAACATGATATATTCTATGGGGTGTCATAAGCAAGTCATTAGAATACTTTACTATTAAAGTTATAAGACATATGCATTCACTATTTGAGTAAACAAAAAGAAAATAAAGCTATCTATTGGGTTTCACTAAAAAGTCCATTGGAAGACTTGACTATTGTTGTCAAAAGACATATGCATTCATATTATAGAGCCACAAACCACACTAGTAAAATAAAAACACGCTTACATGGGATTCAAACCAATGACCATCTTTATTTGATAGTGCAAACTCAACCAACACCTTACCAACTGTGCTAACCAGTCTGTGCATACCAGCCATACAATTGATCAGATTTAAGTAAATAAGCTACAATGTCCAAGGTACTAAACATGATATGTTATATGGGGTGTCATAAGCAAGTAATTAGAATACTTTACTATTAAAGCTATAAGACATATGCATTCAATATTTGAGTAAACAAAAAGAAAATAAAACTATCTATTGAGTTTCACAAAAAAGTCCATTGGAAGACTTGACTATTGTTGTCAAAAGACATATGCATTTATATTATAGAGCCACAAACCACACTAGTAAAATAAAAACACACTTACAAGGGATTCAAACCAATGACCATCTTTATTTGAAAGTGCAAACTCAACCAACACCTTACCAACTGTGCTAACCAGTCTGTGCGTACCAGCCATACAATTGATCAGATTTAAGTAAATAAGCTACAATGTCCAAGGTACTAAACATGATATGTTATATGGGGTGTCATAAGCAAGTAATTAGAATACTTTACTATTAAAGCTATAAGACATATGCATTTAATATTTGAGTAAACAAAAAGAAAATAAAGCTATCTATTGAGTTTCACAAAAAAGTCCATTGGAAGACTTGACTATTGTTGTCAAAAGACATATGCATTCATATTATAGAGCCACAAATCACACTAGTAAAATAAAAACATGTTTACATGGGATTCAAACCAATGACCATCTTTATTTGATAGTGCAAACCCAACACATTACCAACTGTGCTAACTAGTCTGTGCATACCAGTCACACAATTTATCAGATATTTAAGTAAATAAGCTACAATGTCCTAGGTACTAAACATGTTATATTCTATGGGGTGTCATAAGCAAGTCATTAGAATACTTTACTATTAAAGTTATAAGACATATGCATTCAATATTTGAGTAAACAAAGAGAAAATAAAGCTATCTATTAGGTTTCACTAAAAAGTCCATTGGAAGACTTGACTATTGTTGTCAAAAGACATATGCATTCAGATTATAGAGCCACAAACCACAATGCAGACTAGTAAAATAAATACATGCTTTCATAGGATTCAAGCCAATGACAGTCTTAATTTGATAGTGCAAATCCAACCAACACCTAACCAACTGTGCTAACCAGTCTGTGCATACCAGTCACACAATTTATCAGATATTTAAGTAAATAAGCTACAATGTCCTAGGTACTAAACATGATATATTCTATGGGGTGTCATAAGCAAGTCATTAGAATACTTTACTATTAAAGTTATAAGACATATGCATTCAATATTTGAGTAAACAAAGAGAAAATAAAGCTATCTTTTGGGTTTCACTAAAAAGTCCATTGGAAGACTTGACTTTTGTTGTCAAAAGACATATGCATTCATATTATACAGCCACAAACCACAATGCAGACTAGTAAAATAAAAACATGCTTACAAGGTATTCAAACCAATGACAGTCTTAAATTCATAGTACAAACGCGACACCTTACCAACTGTGCTAATCAGTTGGTGCATAACAACCTCTCAATTTATCAGAGATTAAAGTAAATAAGCTACAATGTCCATAGTACTAAACATGATATATTTTATGGGGTGTCATAAGCAAGTCATTAGAATACTTTACTACTAAAGTTATAAGACATGCATTCAGTATTTGAAAAAACAAAGATAAAATATAGCTATCTTTTGTGTTTCACTAACAAGTCCATATGAAGACATGATTATTGTTAAAATACATATGCATTACATTGAATAGAGCCACAAACCATACTAATAAAATAAAAACATGCTTACATAGGATTCAAACCAATGACAGTCTAAATGTGATAGTGCAAACCCAACACCTTACCAACTGTGCTAACCAGTCTGTGGATAGCAACCACACAAAGTATCAGAGATTTTATTAAAAAAGCTACAAGGTCCAAGGTTCTAAAAATGATATATTCTATGGAGTGTCATAAGCAAGTCATTAGACTACTTTACTATTAAAGTTATAAGACATATGCATTCAATATTTGAGTAAACAAAGAGCAAATAAAGCTATCTATTGGGTTTCACTAAAAAGTCCCTTGGAAGACTTGACTATTGTTGTTAAAAGACGTAGGCATTCATATTATAGAGCAACAAACCACAATGCAGACTAGTAAAACAGAAACATGCTTGCATGGGATTCAAACCAAAGACAATCTTAATTTGATAGTGCAAACCCAACACCTTACCAACTGTGCTAACCAGTCTGTGCATACCAATTGGACAATTTATCAGAGTTTTAAGTAAATAAGCTACAATGTCCAAGGTACTATACATGATATATTTTATGGGGTGTCATAAGCAAGTCATTAGAATACTTTACTACTAAAGTTATAAGACATGCATTCAGTATTTGAATAAACAAAGAGAAAATAAAGCTATCTATTGGGTTTCACTAAAAAGTCCATTGGAAGACTTGACTATTGTTGTCAAAAGACATATGCATTCATATTATAGAGCCACAAACCACAATGCAGACTAGTAAAATAAAAACATGCTTATATGATATTCAAACCAATGACAGACTTAATTTGATAGTGCAAACCCAACACCTTACCAACTGTGCTAACCAGTCTGTGCATAGCAACAGCACAATTTATCAGAGATTAAATTAAATAAGCTACAATGTCCACGGTACTACAAATGATATATTCTATGGAGTGTCATAAGCAAGTCATTAGAATACTTTACTACTAAAGTTATAAGACATATGCATTCAATAATTGAGTAAACAAAGAGAAAATAAAGCTATCTATTGGGTTTCACTAAAAAGTCCATTGGAAGACTTGAGTATTGTTGTTAAAATACATAGGTATTCATATTATAGAACAACAAACCACAATGCAGACTAGTAAAATAGAAACATGCTTGCATGGGATTAAAACCAATGACCATCTTAATTTGATAGTGCAAACCCAACACCTTACCAACTGTGCTAACCAGTCTGTGCATACCAGTTGGATAATTTATCAGAGTTTTAAGTAAATAAGCTACAATGTCCAAGGTACTAAACATGATATCTTCTATGTGGTGTCATAAGCAAGTCATTTGAATACTTTACTATTAAAGTTATAAGACAGCTTTATATTCTCTTTGTTTACTGAAAATTGAATTCATATATCTATTGGGTTTCACTAAAAAGTCCATTGGAAGACTTGACTATTGTTGTCAAAAGACATATGAATTCATATTAAAGAGCCACAAACCACAATGCAGACTAGTAAAATATAAACATGCTTACATGGTATTCAAACCAATGACAGTCTTAATTTGATAGTTCAAACCCAACACCTTACCAACTGTGCTAACCAGTCTGGGCATACCATCCTCACAATTTATCAGAGATTAAAGTAAATAAGCTACAATGTCCAAGGTACTAAACATGATATATTTTATGGGGTGTCATAAGCAAGTCATTAGAATACTTTACTACTAAAGTTATAAGACATGCATTCAGTATTTGAATAAACAAAGATAAAATATAGCTATCTTTTGGGTATCACTAACAAGTCCATTGGAAGACTTGATTATTGTTGTTAAAATACATATGCATTACATTGCATAGAACCACAAACCACACTAGTAAAACAAAAACATGCTAACATGGGATTCAAACCACTGACAGTCTTAATTTGATAGTGCAAACCCAACACTTTACCAACTGTGCTAACCAGTCTGTGCATACCATTCATACATTTTATCAGATATTTAAGTAAATAAGCTACAATGTCCAAGGTACTGAACATGATATATTTTATGGGGTGTCATATGCAAGTCATTAGAATACTTTACTACTAAAGTTATAAGACATGCATTCAGTATTTGAATAAACAAAGAGAAAATAAAGCTATCTATTGGGTTTCACTAAAAAGTCCATTGGAAGACTTGACTATTGTTGTTAAAAGACATAGGCATTCATATCATAGAGCCACATACCACAATGCAGACTAGTAAAATAAATACATGCTTTCATGGTATTCAAACCACTGACAGTCTTAATTTGATAGTGCAAACCCAACACCTTACCAACTGTGCTAACCAGTCTGTGCATACCAGCAACACAATTTATCAGATTTAAGTAAATAAGCTACAATGTCCAAGGTACTAAACATGATATCTTCTATGGGGTGTCATAAGCAAGTCATTAGAATACTTTACTATTAAAGTTATAAGACATATGAATTCAATTTTGAGTAAACAAAGAGAATATAAAGCTATCTATTGGGTTTCACTAAAAAGTCCATTGGAAGACTTGACTATTGTTGTCAAAAGACATATGCATTCATATTATAGAGCCACAAACCACAATGCAGACTAGTAAAATATAAACATGCTTACATGGTATTCAAACAAATGACAGTCTTAATTTGATAGTTCAAACCCAACACCTTACCAACTGTGCTAACAAGTCTGGGCATACCAACCTCACAATTTATCAGAGATTAAAGTAAATAAGCTACAATGTCCAAAGTACTAAACATGATATATTTTATGGGGTGTCATAAGCAAGTCATTAGAATACTTTACTACTAAAGTTATAAGACATGCATTCAGTATTTGAATAAACAAATATAAAATATAGCTATCTTTTGGGTTTCACTAACAAGTCCATTGGAAGACTTGGTTATTGTTGTTAAAATACATATGCATTACATTGTATAGAGCCACAAACCACACTAATAAAATAAAAACATGCTTACATAAGATTCAAACCAATGACAGTCTTAATTTGATAGTGCAAACCCAGCACCTTAACATCTGTGCTAACCAGTCTGCACAAAACTCACACAATTGATCAGAGATTTAAGTTAATCAGCTACAGTATCCAAGGTACTAAACATGATCTATTCTGTGGGGTGTCATAAGCAAGTCATTAGAATACTTTACTATTAAAGTTATAAGACATATGAATTCAATATTTGAGTAAACAAAGAGAAAATAAAGCTATCTATTGGGTTTCACTAAAAAGTCAATTGAAAGACTTGACTATTGTTGTCAAAAGACATATGCATCCATATTATAGAGCCACAAACCACACTGCAGACTAGTAAAATATAAACATGCTTATATGGTATTCAAACCAATGACAGTCTTAATTTGATAGTGCAAACCCAACACCTTACCAACCATGCTAACCAGTCTGTGCATACCAGTCTCACAATGTATCAGATATTTAAGTAAATAAGCTGCAATGTCCAAGGTACTAAACATGATATATTCTATGGGGTGTCATAAGCAAGTCATTAGAATACTTTACTATTAAAGTTATAAGACATGCATTCAGTATTTGAATAAACAAAGATAAAATATAGCTATCTATTGGGTTTCACTAAAAAGTCCATTGGAAGACTTGACTATTGTTGTTAAAAGACATAGGCATTCATATTATAGAGCCACAAACCACACTAGTAAAATAACTATTGTTGTTAAAAGACATAGGCATTCATATTATAGAGCCACAAACCACACTAGTAAAATAAAAACATGATTACATGGGAATCAAAACAATGACCGTCTTAATTTGATAGTGCAAACCCAACACCTTACCAACTGTGCTAACCAGTCTGTGCATACCAGTTGGATAATTTATCAGAGTTTTAAGTAAATAAGCTACAATGTCCAAGGTACTAAACATGATATATTTTATGGGGTGTCATAAGCAAGTCATTAGAATACTTTACTACTAAAGTTATAAGACATGCATTCAGTATTTGAATAAACAAAGATAAAATATAGCTATCTTTTAGGTTTCACTAACAAGTCCATTGGAAGACTTGATTATTGTTGTTAAAATACATATGCATTCATATTATAGAGCCACAAACCACAATGCAGACTAGTAAAATAAAAACATGCTTATATGGTATTCAAACCAATGACAGACTTAATTTGATAGTGCAAACCCAACACCTTACCAACTGTGCTAACCAGTCTGTGCATAGCAACTGCACAATTTATCAGAGATTAAATTAAATAAGCTACACTGTCCAAGGTACTACAAATGATATATTCTATGGAGTGTCATAAGCAAGTCATTAGAATACTTTACTACTAAAGTTATAAGACATATGCATTCAGTAATTGAGTAAACAAAGAGAAAATAAAGCTATCTATTGGGTTTCACTAAAAAGTCCATTGGAAGACTTGAGTATTGTTGTTAAAAGACATAGGCATTCATATTATAGAGCAACAAACCACAATGCAGACTAGTAAAATAGAAACATGCTTGCATGGGATTAAAACCAATGACCGTCTTAATTTGATAGTGCAAACCCAACACCTTACCAACTGTGCTAACCAGTCTGTGCATACCAGTTCGATAATTTATCAGAGTTTTAAGTAAATAAGATACAATGTCCAAAGTACTAAACATGATATATTTTATGGGGTGTCATAAGCAAGTCATTAGAATACTTTACTACTAAAGTTATAAGACATGCATTCAGTATTTGAATAAACAAAGATAAAATATAGCTATCTTCTGGGTTTCACTAACAAGTCCATTGGAAGACTTGATTATTGTTGTTAAAATACATATGCATTACATTGTATAGAGCCACAAACCACACTAGTAAAATAAAAACATGCTAACATGGGATTCAAACCACTGGCAGTCTAAATTTGATAGTGCAAACCCAACACCTTACCAACTGTGCTAACCAGTCTGTGCATACCATTCATCCAATTTATCAGATATTTAAGTAAATAAGCTACAATGTCCAAGGTACTAAACATGATATATTTTATGGGGTGTCATATGCAAGTCATTAGAATACTTTACAACTAAAGTTATAAGACATGCATTCAGTATTTGAATAAACAAAGAGAAAATAAAGCTATCTATTGGGTTTCACTAAAAAGTCCATTGGAAGACTTGACTATTGTTGTCAAAAGACATATGAATTCATATTAAAGAGCCACAAACCACAATGCAGACTAGTAAAATATAAACATGCTTACATGGTATTCAAACCAATGACAGTCTTAATTTGATAGTTCAAACCCAACACCTTACCAACTGTGCTAACCAGTCTGGGAATACCATCCTCACAATTTATCAGAGATTAAAGTAAATAAGCTACAATGTCCAAAGTACTAAACATGATATATTTTATTGGGTGTCATAAGCAAGTCATTAGAATACTTTACTACTAAAGTTATAAGACATGCATTCAGTATTTGAATAAACAAAGATAAAATATAGCTATCTTTTGGGTTTCACTAACAAGTCCATTGGAAGACTTGGTTATTGTTTTTAAAATACATATGCATTACATTGTATAGAGCCACAAACCACACTAGTAAAATTAAAACATGCTAACATGGGATTCAAACCACTGACAGTCTTAATTTGATAGTGCAAACCCAACACCTTACCAACTGTGCTAACTAGTCTGTGCATACCAGATAGACAATGGATCAGAGTTTTAAGTAAATAAGCTACAATGTCCAAGGTACTAAACATGATATATTTTATGGGGTGTCATAAGCAAGTCATTAGAATACTTTACTACTAAAGTTATAAGACATGCATTCAGTATTTGAATAAACAAAGATAAAATATAGCTATCTTTTGGGTATCACTAACAAGTCCATTGGAAGACTTGATTATTGTTGTTAAAATACATATGCATTACATTGCATAGAACCACAAACCACACTAGTAAAACAAAAACATGCTAACATGGGATTCAAACCACTGACAGTCTTAATTTGATAGTGCAAACCCAACACCTTACCAACCGTGCTAACCAGTCTGTGCATACCAGTCTCACAATGTATCAGATATTTAAGTAAATAAGCTGTAATGTCCAAGGTACTAAACATGATATATTCTATGGGGTGTCATAAGCAAGTCATTAGAATACTTTACTATTAAAGTTATAAGACATGCATTCAGTATTTGAATAAACAAAGATAAAATATAGCTATCTATTGGGTTTCACTAAAAAGTCCATTGGAAGACTTGACTATTGTTGTTAAAAGACATAGGCATTCATATTATAGAGCCACAAACCACACTAGTAAAATAACTATTGTTGTTAAAAGACATAGGCATTCATATTATAGAGCCACAAACCACACTAGTAAAATAAAAACATGATTACATGGGAATCAAAACAATGACCGTCTTAATTTGATAGTGCAAACCCAACACCTTACCAACTGTGCTAACCAGTCTGTGCATACCAGTTGGATAATTTATCAGAGTTTTAAGTAAATAAGCTACAATGTCCAAGGTACTAAACATGATATATTTTATGGGGTGTCATAAGCAAGTCATTAGAATACTTTACTACTAAAGTTATAAGACATGCATTCAGTATTTGAATAAACAAAGATAAAATACAGCTATCTTTTGGGTTTCACTAACAAGTCCATTGGAAGACTTGATTATTGTTGTTAAAATACATATGCATTACATTGTATAGAGCCACAAACCACACTAATAAAATAAAAACATGCTTACATAAGATTCAAACCAATGACAGTCTTAATTTGATAGTGCAAACCCAGCACCTTAACATCTGTGCTAACCAGTCTGCACACAGCTCACACAATTGATCAGAGATTTAAGTTAATCAGCTACAGTATCCAAGGTACTAAACATGATATATTCTGTGGGGTGTCATAAGCAAGTCATTAGAATACTTTACTATTAAAGTTATAAGACATATGAATTCAATATTTGAGTAAACAAAGAGAAAATAAAGCTATCTATTGGGTTTCACTAAAAAGTCAATTGAAAGACTTGACTATTGTTGTCAAAAGACATATGCATCCATATTATAGAGCCACAAACCACAATGCAGACTAGTAAAATATAAACATGCTTATATGGTATTCAAACCAATGACAGTCTTAATTTGATAGTGCAAACCCAACACCTTACCAACCGTGCTAACCAGTCTGTGCATACTAGTCTCACAATGTATCAGATATTTAAGTAAATAAGCTGCAATGTCCAAGGTACTAAACATGATATATTCTATGGGGTGTCATAAGCAAGTCATTAGAATACTTTACTATTAAAGTTATAAGACATGCATTCAGTATTTGAATAAACAAAGATAAAATATAGCTATCTATTGGGTTTCACTAAAAAGTCCATTGGAAGACTTGACTATTGTTGTTAAAAGACATAGGCATTCATATTATAGAGCCACAAACCACACTAGTAAAATAACTATTGTTGTTAAAAGACATAGGCATTCATATTATAGAGCCACAAACCACACTAGTAAAATAAAAACATGATTACATGGGAATCAAAACAATGACCGTCTTAATTTGATAGTGCAAACCCAACACCTTACCAACTGTGCTAACCAGTCTGTGCATACCAGTTGGATAATTTATCAGAGTTTTAAGTAAATAAGCTACAATGTCCAAGGTACTAAACATGATATATTTTATGGGGTGTCATAAGCAAGTCATTAGAATACTTTACTACTAAAGTTATAAGACATGCATTCAGTATTTGAATAAACAAAGATAAAATATAGCTATCTTTTGGGTTTCACTAACAAGTCCATTGGAAGACTTGATTATTGTTGTTAAAATACATATGCATTACATTGTATAGAGCCACAAACCACACTAGTAAAATAAAAACATGCTAACATGGGATTCAAACCACTGGCAGTCTTAATTTGATAGTGCAGACCCAACACCTTACCAACTGTGCTAACCAGTCTCTGCATACCATTATTATAATTTATCAGAGATTTAAGTAAATAAGCTACAATGTCCAAGGTACTAAACATGATATATTTTATGGGGTGTCATATGCAAGTCATTAGAATACTTTACTACTAAAGTTATAAGACATGCATTCAGTATTTGAATAAACAAAGAGAAAATAAAGCTATCTATTGGGTTTCACTAAAAAGTCCATTGAAAGACTTGACTATTGTTGTCAAAAGACATATGCATTCATATTATAGAGCCACAAACCACAATGCAGACTAGTAAAATAAAAACATGCTTATATGGTATTCAAACCAATGACAGACTTAATTTGATAGTGCAAACCCAACACCTTACCAACTGTGCTAACCAGTCTGTGCATAGCAACTGCACAATTTATCAGAGATTAAATTAAATAAGCTACACTGTCCAAGGTACTACAAATGATATATTCTATGGAGTGTCATAAGCAAGTCATTAGAATACTTTACTACTAAAGTTATAAGACATATGCATTCAGTAATTGAGTAAACAAAGAGAAAATAAAGCTATCTATTGGGTTTCACTAAACAGTCCATTGGAAGACTTGAGTATTGTTGTTAAAAGACATAGGCATTCATATTATAGAGCAACAAACCACAATGCAGACTAGTAAAATAGAAACATGCTTGCATGGGATTAAAACCAATGACCGTCTTATTTTGATAGTGCAAACCCAACATCTTACCAACTGTGCTAACCAGTCTGTGCATACCAGTAGGATAATTTATCAGAGTTTTAAGTAAATAAGCTACAATGTCCAAGGTACTAAACATGATATATTTTATGGGGTGTCATAAGCAAGTCATTAGAATACTTTACTACTAAAGTTATAAGACATGCATTCAGTATTTGAATAAACAAAGATAAAATATAGCTATCTTTTGGGTTTCACTAACAAGTCCATTGGAAGACTTGATTATTGTTGTTAAAATACATATGCATTATATTGTATAGAGCCACAAACCACACTAGTAAAATAAAAACGTGCTAACATGGGATTCAAACCACTGACAGTCTTAATTTGATAGTGCAAACCCAACAGCTTACCAACTGTGCTAACCAGTCTGTGCATACCATTCATACAATTTATCAAATATTTAAGTAAATAAGCTACAATGTCCAAGGTACTAAACATGATATATTTTATGGGGTGTCATAAGCAAGTCATTAGAATACTTTACTACTAAAGTTATAAGACATGCATTCAGTATTTGAATAAACAAAGAGAAAATAAAGCTATCTATTTGGTTTCACTAAAAAGTCCATTGGAAGACTTGAGTATTGTTGTTAAAAGACATAGGCATTCATATTATAGAGCAACAAACCACAATGCAGACTAGTAAAATAGAAACATGCTTGCATGGGATTAAAACCAATGACTGTCTTATTTTGATAGTGCAAACCCAACATCTTACCAACTGTGCTAACCAGTCTGTGCATACCAGTAGGATAATTTATCAGAGTTTTAAGTAAATAAGCTACAATGTCCAATGTACTAAACATGATATATTTTATGGGGTGTCATAAGCAAGTCATTAGAATACTTTACTACTAAAGTTATAAGACATGCATTCAGTATTTGAATAAACAAAGATAAAATATAGCTATCTTTTGGGTTTCACTAACAAGTCCATTGGAAGACTTGATTATTGTTGTTAAAATACATATGCATTACATTGTATAGAGCCACAAACCACACTAGTAAAATAAAAACATGCTTACATGGGAATCAAGCCACCGACAGTCTTAATTTGATAGTGCAAACCCCACACCCTACCAACTGTGCTAACCAGTCTGTGGATACCAATCACACAATTTATCAGATATTTAAGTAAATAAGCTACAATGTCCAAGGTACTAAACATGATATCTTCTATGGGGTGTCATAAGCAAGTCATTAGAATACTTTACTATTAAAGTTATAAGACATATGAATTCAATATTTGAGTAAACAAAGAGAATATAAAGCTATCTATTGGGTTTCACTAAAAAGTCCATTGGAAGACTTGACTATTGTTTTCAATAGACATATGCATTCATATTAAAGAGCCACAAACCAGACTAGTAAAATATAAACATGCTTACATGGAATCCAAACCAATGACAGTCTTAATTTGATAGTTCAAACCGAACACCTTACCAACTGTGCTAACCAGTCTGGGCATACCAACCAAGCAATTTATCAGAGATTAAAGTAAATAAGCTACAATGTCCAAAGTACTAAACATGATATATTTTATGGGGTGTCATAAGCAAGTCATTAGAATACTTTACTACTAAAGTTATAAGACATGCATTCAGTATTTGAATAAACAAAGATAAAATATAGCTATCTTTTGGGTTTCACTAACAAGTACATTGGAAGACTTGGTTATTGTTGTTAAAATACATATGCATTACATTGTATAGAGCCACAAACCACACTAATAAAATAAAAACATGCTTACATAGGATTCAAACCAATGACAGTCTTAATTTGATAGTGCAAACCTAACACCTTAACAACTGTGCTAACCAGTCTGCACACAAGCCACCCAATTGATCAGAGATTTAAGTTAATCAGCTACAGTATCCAAGGTACTAAACATGATAAATTCTGTGGGGTGTCATAAGCAAGTCATTAGAATACTTTACTATTAAAGTTATAAGACATATGAATTCAATTCTTGAGTAAACAAACAGAAAATAAAGCTATCTATTGGGTTTCACTAAAAAAGTCCATTGGAAGACTTGACCATTGTTGTTAAAAGACATAGGCATTCATATTATAGAGCCACATACCACAATGCAGACTAGTAAAATAAAAACATGCTTTCATGGGATTCAAGCCAATGACAGTCTTAATTTGATTGTGCAAACCCAACCAACACCTTACCAACTGTGCTAACCAGTCTGTGCATACCCGCCACACAATTTATCAGGTTTAAGTAAATAAGCTACAATGTCCAAGGTACTAAACATGATATCTTCTATGGGGTGTCATAAGCAAGTCATTAGAATACTTTACTATTAAAGTTATAAGACATATGAATTCAATATTTGAGTAAACAAAGAGAATATAAAGCTATCTATTGGGTTTCACTAAAAAGTCCATTG